>NC_039502.1:2357625-2591252 GCF_003590095.1 Trichoplusia ni
AAAGATTAAATATGAGTCTGTGGCTCCTTATTTCGATTTTAAAATTCTAATTCCGATGAATTTGGTTCCCTATTTCGAGTGTTTAAAATATAAAGGAAAGGAGGTGGGGTGAATTTTGATTTTTTAACATTATGTATCTTTCTTCCAACCTGTTTTCCTTTCTATTTATTGTCTTTGGATTTTAAATCAGTCTTTTTATCCTCAATTTGTGAAGAAAATACTCAAATGTAATGATAAAAAATATAAACTTTCCAATATTTCAACCTAAAAAAAACTTACACTAAAGCATCATTTGCTCTTATAAATATGAACAGCTAAATCATTAAGTGATAATGTGTCGTGCACACAAAATCAACTTGTAAATTGCTTTGATAACACCTTTCTTGTTAATACATCGGAACATGGTGCCTTTACCTTAATAAATTAAATTTGTTATTTTTTCGTCTTTTCCGCATTTTTTTCGTATTTTCTAACCGTTTAAACCTACCCTAGACTTCTATGAATATTTCAAGACTAAAAAAAGCCAAATCGGTTTCAGCCGTTTTCGAGTTTTAGTGAGACTAACGAAACAGCATTTCATTTTTATATATATAGATAAGGTGGCCTCTATAATAGGTACTTAGCTAAATCCGGTTAGACTGGAAGCCGGACCCCAACATGGTTGGGAAAAGGCTAGGCCGATGATGTTGATATACCACATTAATAGTTTCTATAGTTAGTAACAATAGTTTTTTATTTTATTTGTGAAGTAAATTAACTTCGTTCATTTCAGCTCTTTTTACAAGCGGCGCGTTTGGCCAAAACGAAGACACAAATGAAGAGTTAGAAGATAGGTATGGTCGAAACATGGCTCCCATTCAAAATTTCTACCCAGGACAAAATCAGTTTCCCGGGAAAAATCTCTACTCCTGGCAAAATGTGTTCCCCTGGCAGCAATTTCCACAGGATCCCAAGCACCCTAGACCGGATCAGTACCCCAGTCCGGACCAGTACCCCAGACCAGACCAGTACCCCAGACCGGACCAGTACCCCAGACCAGACCAGTACCCCAGACCGGACCAGTACCCTAGACCGGATCAGTACCCCAGACCGGACCAGTACCCAAGACCGGACCAGTACCCAAGACCAGACCAGTACCCCAGGCCAGACCAGTACCCCAGACCGGATCAGTACCCCAGACCAGACCAGTACCCCAGACCGGATCAGTACCCCAGACCAGACCAGTACCCCAGACCAGACCAGTACCCCAGACCAGACCAGTACCCCAGACCAGACCAGTACCCCAGACCAGACCAGTACCCCAGACCGGATCAGTACCCCAGACCAGACCAGTACCCTAGACCGGACCAGTACCCGCCACCGACCCCCACTACAGCGTCACCTATTGACAGGTGTGTATCTAGATACGCGGGAGCGTGTCGAGACAAGGTCAAGTAACGGATGCCGAGCAGTACCGTGTGTAACCCCCTCATAACTCAAAAACTATTTTACATAAACATGTCAAACTATATCGAGACTTGCTAGATAAATGTGTACTCCAAACATTAACATATCTCAAACGGCTATTTAAATATTTACGTTCAAAAATCATCATTTTTCCACTGACTAACCCATATTCAACTGACCAAAATATATTATATATCATAATTCTAACCCAGTTCCAGATGACATAGAAAGTTTTTTGACATGGAGAACTGAAAATTGTTTTTTTTTATAATTTTTCATTAAATTAATTCCATTATACACCGTGATTTTTTAGTCGTCTTACAAAAACAGCCCAGATCATGTATCCAATGACTAGAACACGTTCATGATAAAAAATAGGTATTTATGAGATTTGAATAAATTTAAAATGCAATTTTTATTCAATATTATGATGCAATTCGTGTTTTTTTAGTAACACAGCTCTGTTGCGAGCACGGTCCGAGCCTTGTAACAATGGTGAGGGGCGCAAGCGGCGGCGTTTTTATCATTTTTAAAAGTATTTTCAGATTTTTCTTGATTAATTATTATTTTTCTTCGTACTTATTGTCTTAGTTGATGATAAAAAAAAAATCGCGCCTAGGGGCATTTTACGTCGGATACATGAACTGGGCTCCTTGTGTTAGATGACTAAAAAATCACCGTGCATATTTACTGCCTGTAACTATAAAATTAAATAATTTCTGTACAAAGAGGTACTGTACATATATAAACGAATTATATTATAGCCTTCGCAAGTTCTGAACCTATTACTTTACGATACTAAAAATTTGTCTTGCTGTTAGAAACTAGCCATGGAACATAATTTATTCGTATATGAGAACTAGCGTAACTATTATCCTTCTTTATAAGGAGAAATGATATTTCATGTTAAATATAAATAAATGAATTTCAGGACTGACCATTGAACTCGACACACATTTCGATCTAACTCTTTTGTCGTTGAAGTCAACAACAAAGGCATAATATATAGGAGTTATATCATAATTCTGAACTTGGTTATCATTTCACATTTATGTTTTTGATGAGATATAACAGACAATAATTCTTTAATCAATTTTATTTACAACTATCTTGACCCTCTTTCTGACCAAAGAGGTCCGAGGTAAGAGGTCTTTCTGAAGCCATAGTGGTGCATCAAGTCAATCTAAAAATGAGCTTTCTTTTCTTTTTTTTATTATTGTAAATTCACTACTTTTTTTTATTGTCGTCTTTGGTCACTTTTTTCTCCCTACGTGATTTCTAAGAAACTTTTAAATAAATTACAGGCCATCAACTATGCCGCCAGCCATTCTCCTCTGCATCACCGCATGTCCAGTAACATCTGAATACAACCCAGTGTGTGGAAGTGATCGCGTGACTTACAGTAATCCTGGAAGGTTGGCTTGCGCTAATATGTGTGGCGCTAGTAAGTATTCAACAATAATTACAATATTAGACTAAGAACAAGCTAGTTTCCATAGAAAGAGTGTAGTGTGAAGTAAGGTCAGTTCAATTCGGACCATGTCTTATTAATTAGCCAGATTCTGTTTACTTTCGCTGTCCATTGATTTACTGTTGCAAAGTAAGTGAAGTGACCAACATGACCTATTTTAATTCGAACTTAGGTTTGGTCGACGCAGATGTCTCTCTTTTAATTGAATTTTGTTGTCTCTTGTGTAACACTTTTAGGTTAAGTAGCTTTTTACCCAAACCGTGCGTACGATGAGGGTCAGCAATTTTTGATTTCTTGAAAAGTAGAAATATACTTAAAAGAAACTGGCACAAGAAACTGTAGTATTTAATTAATCTTTAACATTTATATTAAAATTAATATATCTTTAACATTTATATTCCACCTCATTCTTATAGATTTTATGAGCCGGTTCAGTAGATAACGTGGGCGGCTTTTCCTTGATTATAATGGTCAAATACTATTTTTTTATGCATGTTGACCATAATGAAAGACCTTGTGATTAAACAACTGACATTATATATATAAAACGCCGTAATTTAAATGAATCACATAATGTTACCTATGACCTTAGAGAAAACCTTAAGAGTCCTTATTTATAAATACTGGGATTTACCCTATGACGTTATTATAGATCTTGGATTTCTTTGATGCAGTTTGTTTAACCCATTAGTCTAATTTATTTTTGAATCGTATGCCTGAGTCAGGCTATAAGGCCATTGATTGTAAGTAGGTACGTCATCTTCATCTAGTTACTATTAAAAAAATATTTATATTATTCTATTGGTTACAAAATGCATAATTCTGCTTTTGAAGTGCTAAAGTAAAAAAGTTCTCATAGGAACTTCTTTGTTTTTTTTACCGGTAGAACACACGCTGTTACGTATAGTAACGACAGATATTTATAGTATAAAATATTTTTTTTTATGAAGTTGGTATTTTCAGAAACAAACTTATTTCTAGGGCCATTGATTGTGTTGTAGGCTTCGGTATATTAGTACTAACAATAAATCCATTGTAGTCTATATTTGTCTACCTACAAATGCACCTTCCTCATAATAAATCACTGCTTCTAAGGCAATTACTATAAACTACATTTACACAATATGTATTCAAAATAATTGCCAATTGTTACTTCGTTAATATGAGGAAAATATAACTCTATAATTTTCTATGAAATATATATATTACACAATGAAACATGTTATGAACAGGTGTGACGAACCTATTGTTTAAACCTATTATTGTTTTTCAAGAGGATATTACTTAATAACAATGTTATATGGATTTTAACAGAATTAGGAATTATAATTTACATTAGAAAATATATTTTATCATAAGACAAGTAGTGTTGATTGAAAAGACGGTTTAGTTTTGCATAGGTACATTTTAAAGTTAACAATACTTAAGTTACTAATTCAAGATCAAGACAATTGGAGAGGAGCTCATAGCGTTCATGTAGACTAAATCCTCAAGGTACATAAAACGTTTTTAAACAAACGCAGGCATGTTTTGCAACCGCTGTGTTACAAAATTGTCTTTCTTTCTTACCATGTTAAGGCGTTTTTTTTTGATATGACCGAAGTCAGTGTCAACACATAATTATGCAGAGTATTATACAATAAAACAACTGAAATATCATTAAACAATGTACTATTTTATTTATTTGTAATTTTCAGATGTCACTTTGCTCAGACAGGCGCCCTGCCCGACTATGCAACCGTTTACCGCACAGTAGACCGTTACCTATTACCTGTATTCAAATGATTTAATAAATTATAAATTGCAACCTACTCCACTATTTAATATCCTTAACCTAAATTACAATAACTCTTAAGGTAGTTAGGTTATAAAAAAACCAAAAGGACGAGAGAGAAGTTTTATAAGTTTTCATTTAGTTTCACAGTTCCTTTTGCCTGTTATCACAGAATCTATTGAATGAAATCTGAGAAACTAGTCGGGCTACCCCGATAAATACGCCTGAGTAAACCGTAACATCATTTAATAAATAGATCCGCTGATCTAATGCTGATGCTGGCAGTAGCCACAGTAACTCCGCAATATAACAATTGTATCCGTCGAGTTTTGGCCCGTTTGATTGGTTTTAACGAGTATTTTGGTCCTTTATAAACCTTATACGGATAAATGTTTTTTTTATAAGACTTCTCATGCCATTGAAAGTACTAAACCTATTAATGAGATACACTGTTTTCATTACATAGTTATTTATCAGTCATTTACAATGAACTGCAAACTGTATAAATATATCTTAGTCACGTTGATAGAAAATGCAAAGAATATTAATCATTCACTTACCATTTACAAGATTATGAGCCAGCAACTAGACTACTATCAATTGTTAACTTAACCACTAGCTTTTTAAGTAAGAATTTGCTATTGGAAAAGCTACGATGCACTACACGTCACAGAGCGGCAACTCTCTTATGTAAACAGGTGGAAGAAGACCAAACTTAATGCTTTTATCGCTTTTCATTTTCTAGGTGTTGGAATATCTCGTAATTTTAAATGTAACCGTAGGTTACCTTATTTACCGACTATGTTTATGTTAAGGTACAGTGTCTCGTTGCTATGACACTATTAAATGGCGTGTGGAAGCCTGGTATCGTTTCATCAAATGTCCGAGCAAGTCTAAAGATATATTACAATTTATTGATTTTTGTCCATATTCGTAAACAGCTCAAAAACCATTGTTTATTATCATTTGACATTTTGCTAATACTAATAAATGTATTTTGCACTTATAAAATCAATTAATTTAATTAATTTAGCATCAGTTAAGAAAGAGTCTTTTTTTTCAAGCTTCCAAAATTAGAACTAAAAAAGTATAATAAAAAAATTAGAGGATAAAAAACATTATCAAGCTGAGCGAATAGCTGAGACTTTTTTCGTATAAAAATAATTTTCTAAATTACGGAAGGAATTTATATTAAACTGACATACATTTTAAGAGTCGCCTCTAGTTAGTAACTACCCGTATAGGGGCAAGTGAAGTAGCCATTTGGCTTTGATAAACAATATTCAATAGAAACCTTATTAACACTTCGACAAAATCAGTGCGAGTAGTGACACACAGACTAGGAACTAGACATGCATGTTTGTTCCTTAGTTCAGTATATCATGTATCAAAAATGGATATGCAGCCTGCTTAAGAATGTTTTTCCTTAACCATCTTACAGCAAGATATGGACCAGATTTTTGTGGATAACAAAACATTCTAAGCAGGAGTTGAAATAAAGCAATCGACGTTTTGCATAAATTGATTAATTGACGTGGTATCTCTAAATCAAACCACTTGGCTACCCGTACAATCAAATTGTCACCCACAATGCTGACGGCATTAAAATAACAGGTTATTGGTTATCTCCATTGATAACATAAGCGATCACCTTGAAAATCACGCTAAATTATAACGGTCAAAGCCTCAAAGCATTAACCACGCTCTAAGGTCAAAGCGCCAATTTACTATCAGCTTGACGCGTCGGTGACTAACTTGATCCACTAATTTGGCATTTTATCTAATTTCAAAAGGACTTAAAGGCTGATTCAAACATTTGCCAAGAAATGTTAGAAATAAGGTGGAGGTATTGATTTACTATGAAACTGCATAGTTCGTATTCGTCATCACAAATATTTTCTCACGTACAAGTTCATGCATATGTCATGGTGAATGTTGACTTAGTTTGAACTAAATAATTTCATTATGACTATGTTCTGGAATTCTGTAACAAAAGTGATACTTATTATTAGTTTAAAGAAACGTTTAATATCAAATAAGTACTTAAAAATAAAACTTAAAACGATTTAAAAATGGTTAAGATACTAAATGAATTCTAAGATTTGCGCTAGAATACAAATGGTGATGGTATTTAAAACTATAGATTACATAATAATTGTGTACCATAAACCAGAGATATTTAATATTCTTTTCCAGCCTTGATATTGGGTTTATGATTCCGATTCGTAAAAACCCTGAATATTAACCAAATTTTTCAAAAACTTGACCATTCATTTGGTTTTCTCTTGGTTTAATATAACGGAATTAAAGATTTATAAGTCTTTAGGTAATCTAACGTCTAATTTGTATTCGGGAATTTTGTGGAAATTCCGTCTGGCCTTACCACTTGTTCGAAGGTTACTTCAAAATAGGATGTAGTGAGTAACCACAATGCCCATCACGCAACGCAAAAGTGAATCACTGGAACTCCTTCTGTTATTTAAATATGATCAGATAAATAGTATGTAGGTTTTCTCTTTAAAGCTTGTGTCAGAACTCTCTCAAGCTATATAGCACCACTTTTCCTCTCACTTCATTATTTAGATTCTAAACTATTATTTAATGTCCTTAATTAACATGCAACTTAGGTCAACTTCTGTTTGCCCAAAACACAAAACCTTTAAAAACATTCTTAATTGCTTCATCGATCACATTATTAATTTGTAGTACTTTTTTCCTCTGTAATATGCTCCTATTTAATGAACCTGGTGCTAAAAAGTACAGCCGAAGCTAAAGTCATGACCAGTTGGGCTATTTACGTACATCCGACGTTGCTTCATTTACACATAATCTCCTTGTTTATATTCCTTTTTCCAAACCCTAGGCCTTTAGAACGACACGACTAGTATCAGGTTTAGTAACCCGTATCTCGTTGGCGTCGTCCTTGTTGCTTCCAACGTCAGGTTTACGTCATTCTATGTAAGTTTAATGCTCTATCGCACATTTATTTATATCTCCAGTTTAAGGGTGCCTACTGCAGTGCATGCAACGTAGGCATTACTTCCATAAAAGTTTATCAATATTGTCCTAGAATAACACTTGTGAATTCCCAGTTCGTGTTATTTCGATATTTGATTGTGGTTGGTTTTAATTTACCGTATTTAATTTAGTCTTTGTTATTTTTAAACCTGTTACTGGGTTCATCAATCACTAGTTCTTTGTGACTGGTAACAGTTAGTCTAAGTCTTGTTAAATTATAGTCTGTATTTTATAAATAGAAAGTCCAGTGTACAGTTCGTTTCCCATTGTTTCTTCTCGTTTGATGCTAACTATCAATATTACATGTTTCTTCTCAGATTCGTATTTCAGTTATCAGAAATCATGTTTTTGTTGAACCACAAACTGCATCTCGTGATGTAACGTCTTATCAGTTATCTTTTGGCATATAGTTAACAGGTAACTGACCAAACTAAAATGATTCATTTACAAGTGGAAACAAGTTTTAGGAGGAAAATAAAGGTAGTGGGGAGTTGTTTAAAAACACAATATGATCACACGTGTTTGAAAGAATCTGATCATTTCGCGAATCGGCCTCGAATGTATCGCATGAGAGTGAATAAATAATAAGTGTATTTGACATAAATGTTAGTGTCAATGTGACGACATGAAGTGTATTGTTTATATTGGTAAGTGAAGACGGATTTCGATTGTGAAATAATAATTATAGGAATGTAACATTTTGATTACCGGAATTTAAAAAATAACCTGATAATTTCAAGGATATTCGGTTTTGATGGTTTAGATTTACCTGTTTATATATTTTTATTTTTGAAATCGATGTACGATACAATATTTTGTTAACAGGTCTGTTTCTATGACCGAATCTATGGTTATTGATTTGTGTTTCTCATATATTCTTTAATAATTAAGCAATACTGAGAACTATGCATGGATGGCTTACTTTTGTAACATATTTTTAAATTCATAATTTTAAGCTAAGGTTTTAGGGAAACTGGCTAGGCTAGGCTTAAATTACTCATTATTCAAAAACTGGTTAGTTTTATACCTAAAACACATTCTTTTTTAACATACATTTTTTAATTTGTATTATCTCCGGTGTTAGGTTTACGTTAATCTAATGATACCAATTTTGATCAGCGGACGACAATTTCCGACGTGGAATTTGAATGTTTGTGTACCTATTCCAAATTGACTAGTTCTATTTTTGAGTCTTATGCCTCATCTCTGCAGTGTTTTGTAAGTTATCTATTTATTTCAACTTTTGGTCAAAATGTTACAAATGCGAACGTAAAATCAAGCACCTTACTCTCCGTTTAAAAGATAATCGCGCGTATCGCGTGCAATACGAAGATTTGCTAACGAGTAGGTTTTATATATAAATTAATATTTTAGCTTTAGTCGTGCTAATGGGCACAGTGGCTGTCCAGGGCATGGCTTGGAGACGATATCATTGGCATCGAATGGACCACGATGAGCCTCACTACCATGGACCTCATAGGTTCCACCACGGGCAACCACATAGGTTTCACCATGAACATCATCATCAAAAATTTCACAATACACAGTGCAACGGCACATCGCGCGGCGAAGGATATCACCGAAGGTAAATAACACCTACACGTCATTTATTATGTTTCTAAGACATATGTAGAATCAGGCGCAAGGGTTCAGAAACAATAGAGTTATATAATACGATCAATATCTTTTTATACCCAGTTATGAAAATTTCTGGACAAAACTACAAGTTTTTTTTATTTTTCTGTTTTTTTTTTTATTGCAGGTGTATAAAAGTCACATCAAATGAACCACCGATAGCCACAGAAACATCATCAATACCTGTAACAAAACTAATTTTAATATCAACACCTACAATCCAACCAAGTACGACCAATCGACCATCAGAAATCCGACCCGCTGAAATAACAACGGCGGTATCTTCTTCAACAAAAAAACATGCTTCTGAGATTCAATCTGATGTTAAATCAACAACGCCGTCTTCTTCAATAAAAAGTCATCCTACAGAATATGAACCTGCTGAAATAGTAACCACGCCGTATTCCACAATACATGACACTGAAAGTGAATCGGATTTAACATCAACACCCTTATATTCATCATTAGCGACTGAAGCATCACCAGCACATTTTACCTCACGACCCGTTAGAAAAGTTCCCTCGACACCGGAACTTACTACAATGACACTACCCCAAATAACAACATGGCGTCCAAAATCACCACCTGCAATTTTAACAGAAATGACACCTGCACCAGATACAACAATAAGTTTAGATGAAGGACCACCCACATTATCCCCTGACATAATAAGGTGTATAGAAACGTGTCCTGCCACACCCGAATTCAACCCAGTGTGCGGTACAAATTACGTGATGTATGAAAATGAAGGGAAGCTGTTCTGCGCCAAAAGCTGTGGAATTGGTAAGTTTAAAATTGTATATGTGAATTTAATAAGAAACAAATAAACCTGTTACACGCGTATAGTTAGTTTGATGAATGCACGTCTTTATGTTCTTGCGTAAACGCAACAAAAAGTTCAAAAGTGCAACGGAAAGTTCAGTTTAAATAACGTATATAATACGATAAAAGAGCTTTCTTGAAGAAGAGGATTCCCACTAAGTTAACCGCGCTTGTATCTTTTGAATTGTAGTAGGTACTAAAATGTTATTAAAGTCGGAGATTGATGATATTATTATTTACATTAAAATTTAAAATACCTACGTTATGATAACCTTGTGACGTCTTCATCATAAAAACATTAAATTCTAGGTAAACTATGCCACCTTTAGTGTTGATTTGATATACCTTAGTATAATGAATTATGATTTTATAATTTGGTTAGTTACTTACCTCAATTAATTATAATTAACGTTTAAAATTAGTAATGTCATGGTAACCTCCACAGATCATGTTAAAGAATCGGGGTTAAAGAAACAAACTAACTCATTATAGTAAAGATTCATATTCTTTAAAAGAATCAATTTTTGTTTTGTATTTTTTTTCATGCGTCATTTCAAGAGCGTCATTCTTTTTTTTATTTCTGATCGGTGCCAACATCCTATAGACAAGTTTTTTGCCAATAACATGGCCAGTCTTCCTTGTGATCATACATCACACGCATAATGAAATAATAATATTATTATTATGGTTCATAAGTTTGGTAAAATGTTAGAAAATATTAAAAAAAAAAACAATAAATATTTTATTTAACCAAGAATGATTTGTAAACAAGAAATTAATTTATAAGGCTACCACAGGACACCCATAAGACATTGTATATTTCATAGTCAGATCCCCTTTTTTTGTTGCAGATGTCAGTATTCTACGAAGGTCATTGTGTCCTCCACCAGTGTTTGAGGATTCCTTTGAAGGAGGCCCGCCTGGAGCAGACTCGCCTGGAGCAGCGCCTTCTGAAGGAGAGCCACCTGGAAGAGGGCCGCCTGGACGAGAACAGCCTGAAGGAGGATTCCCAGGAAGAGCGCCTCCTGATCAAGGACAGCCTGAAGAAAGACTGCCTGGAAGAGAGCCGCCTGGACAAGGACAACCTATAGGAGGACCGCCTGGGCAAGGGTTGCCTGAAGGAGGAACACCTGGAAGAGTGCCGCCTGGTCAAGGGCAGCCTGAAGGAGGACCAGCTGGAAGAAATCCTCCTGGACAAGGACGGCCTGAAGGAGGTCCAAATGGAAGAAGGCCTCCTGGTCAAGGACAGTCTGAAGGCGGACCACCTGGAAGAGGGCCTCCTGGCCAAGAACAGTCTGAAAGAGATCCATCTAGACGTGGGCCACCTGGACAAGGTCAGCCTGAAGGAGGACCAAATGGAAAAAGACCTCCTGGTCAAGAATGGTCCGAAGGAGGACCACCTGGAAAAGTGCATCATAGTCAAGGACAGCCTGAAGGAGGACTACCTTTAAGAGAGCGGCCTGGAGAAGGACAGAATGAAAGAGGACCACTTGGAATAGGGCCATCTGGACAAGGACAGCCTGAAGGAGGGCCACCTGGAATAGAACCGCCTGGACAAGGACAGCCTGAAGGACCATCGGAGGCCTCTTCCTCCCCGCCTCCGACGCTTCCAGCTTTCCTTACTCGTACAACACCACTGTCCAGCTTTCACATGTGTATGAGACAGTGCCCTATAACAGCGGACTTCACGCCTGTTTGCGGTACAGACCTTATCACCTATATGAACATGGAACGGCTTTTATGCGCTCAAAAATGTGGCGATGGTAAGGATGATACTGTAAATTATTATAGTTTTACCTGGAGATGGTTCTTTGTGGTTAATTCATAAAAATATTTACAAAATAAACGACTACGACTAAGTATTCGTGGTCGATTAATCATCTTTGTCGCTTTGCAAGCCATCCTTGCATTATATGGTGCAAACAGTAACGAATACAATGCAAGAATAGACAGCAGTTTCCTTTTTATATTTTAATTAAATCTTTATCTTTGAATACTGTAAGTATGAATATTTCAACAGGTGTGCAGGTATTATGTGAGAAACCCTGTGCAGTATGTGGAGTAAATTCGGTGGCCACGCTTAAACCCAAAGCGACGACGTCTTTAACGACCACAACTGCGAGTACACGCAGTTTTAGTCAGAAAGATGAAGCTGATATAAGGCAATGTATGAGGTCATGCCCTGTCACACCAGAATACAACCCTATTTGTGGCACCGACCGGCTCACGTATACTAATCCGGGTCATTTACTCTGTGCCCAAACGTGTGGTGTTGGTAAGTAAGACAGACTAATTTTCCCAAAAAAAGTTAACTTTTTCTCAGAAAATAAAGTAAAGATACATTTCTTTAATATTATTGACCGTTGAAAGAGGTCATGTCTCGTATTCGTGTCAGTTCGTTCGTTTATAGAATTGTACTGAACTGATTTTTTTCTTTCAGATGTAACTGTCGCCAGATTCTCACCGTGTCATGTCACGTCAACGAGCACATCGACAACGGAATACCCTTTGACTTACGATGAGCTGAATTGTATAAGAGACTGTCGAGTTACTGCAGTGTATAACCCTGTTTGTGGTACAGATAACTTGACTTACATAAACCTAGGACATTTAGAATGTGCACGATATTGTGGACTCGGTAAGTTGATGGCATGCAATTACAACTTAGAGATCACCTCATATTGAAGATTCATAACCACATGACTTATGTTGCACGTTTAATTTCAGATGTGGCATTGAAAGAATCATCTCGATGTAGAGGAGATTTAGATTACCCAACTGAGAGTACTGAAAAAACCCAAGCTCCGACCTCTCCAACTATAGATAGAGAGAAGGATAAACTAATTACGACAACACAATCGACAACCTTAACTACAACATCCAAGCCCATATCTACAAATACACCTGTACCAACATCAAGCACTACCGTTGGATTTACAATACCGTCGTATATACTAAAGGATATTTTTGAGACCACTACGGATAACCCAGTACCGCTTACGACACTGTCATCAACAACCACGACCACGACTACTGTAAGACCCACCACGGAAGTAGACGAAGACATCGATTTAGATGCTAGGTTTGGCAAAGATATTAAAGATAAGGATTACAATAGTAGAATAATTTTCCCAGAAGACTAAATAAAGACTAATTAGGATAATAACGCATTTTCATTAGAAACCTATTATCCACCTGTATTTAGATTAGTTTACGACGTCATTATCTAAAATATTGTAAATTAGCACTAATTACAATTATTTAGTATATAATCTGCCTGGTTGTTACTTTTTGCATCAGTTGGCTGCGATCTTCACAAGCTTCGATACAAATAATTTTCAAAATGGAATTTTTCAAACTTGTTCAAATTTTAGCTTTCTTAACGTGTTTCAAATCATCGTTGGCTGCATATTCAGGTAAGTTTCTATTTTAGTTATTTATTGGTGCAATTCGTTCAGTATTCACTGGAACTTATAAGATTTTCATTTATTCTTATCTAGATTTATAATCAAGTGTATTTTTTTAGTCTCTTTCAGAAGGCCATGTCACGATACCTCACCAGCATGTTTGAAGAAAACTGTCCAAGCTGGAATACCGATTATTGCTTTGGGATTGCCGGAACTAGGCATCGAACGATTAGATCCCTACATCTTAAAGAAACTGAATTTAAAATTACCTGGAGGGCTAACAATACAGTTTATCCATGGCTTTGCGAAGGGATTAAAATCTTGCATTGTTGATTACGCAAGGTAAGTTATTAATAAATCACGGAATGTATGACTTGAATAAAAATCGTAACCAGTTTATTTGACTCACTATTATGGTGTTTGCAGATTCGAAGAGGATACATTTGAAACACAGCTGCATTGTAATTTGACAATTAAAGGCAAATACCGATCATCTGGACGTCTTCTGTTGTTTCCTATTGATGGCGACGGCGATACTACTATTTCCTGCAGTAAGTTTTTTTAATTTATTTTTCAAATTGATCTTTTAATATCTTGTTTTATTTGTCACAAAAATTATAATGCTTTATTCTGGTCATTTCTTTTATTAGACATTACAATTATCATTCATAATGTTTGTAGACCAAAGAGCTACTTATGAAAGGATGATTCCGATAATTTAATTGATTCCCATTTAAAAACCATTCAGATATATTAAGAAGTATTAATAAATTAATACAATATTATCTATGGTTACTGTTATGTTGTTCTATAATTGTATAATGTTTTCAGAAAACCTCAAACTCCACAGCGTGATTAAGCTAGGATCGAAAGTAAAGTCAGACGGTCTAAGGTATTTCGACATCAAGAGCTCCAGCATCGACCATAGTTACGATGGCCAAGTCAGTTATATCATGACAAATCTCTTCAGAGGCAGTCCCGAAATAAGTAAGCAATTCTTTTTTTGACACATGTCATATTTGCAGCAAAGGCTATTTGGCATTATCTACATAAACAATACATGCTGTCTTAAAACAAAGCTACTAGTGCATGGCTTTTGTTAATCCATTTTATTAAATGAGTTGATTTAGTGACAAAGAGGATCCATCAAGATTTATTTAAGGTATTAGAGAGCTTCGTTCGCCGAGAATAAAATGAGACAAAAAGAGATGAGACGTTAATTTCTTTTTCACTTTTACAGGTCAGGCCCTTCTTAACTTCATGAATAGCAATTGGAAGCTGGTAGCCGAAGAATTTGGTACTCCTATCGTGGATTATGGTACCAACGCAGTCATGAGAAACGTCAGAAGGCTATTAGAAATCGTACCGATTGAGGAGTTTAATAAGTTATAGTACCTCCGGGGAAATTGAAAATCAATAACGAAATATAGAAATAGGTTAATGGTATTAAACAAATCGTCGGGCCTAGAAGTCAATATTAAACTACCGTTAACCTTGTTTCTATGCATGTACGGTAATAAAAAATTGTAAATAGTTTTTACCCAACTACTTTCGGGGAGGGTTATTATGGCTTTGTAACATAAAAGTAATAAAGATACAAAAAAATATATTTCTGTGTTTACCTATTACTACATTATTAGCTGCTGCCAGGGGCTTGGCCCGCTAAAAAATTAAAATGATCCCACGCAAGTCGCAACATATAATCCTGATATAACTATCCTATATCCAGGTTAACTATCTGTGTACCATATTGTGTTTGTGGTCTTTATATATTTTTGCTTTTAATTTGAAGCAAATTCTACAATTTCGTTTAAGACGAATACGTATTTTTTTTAAACGACTCCGACCCGCGCATTTAGGAATTCTATCCTTGAATCGCGGGATTCCACAAACACTCAGACACAGAACAAGCATTTGTGGATTACACATATACTTGTCCTACGCGGAGATTGAACCCGCTTTACGACGCACACAGTGGTTTTGGCGTGGTGACCTCAACCAGTCAGCTGTCCGTGCACCGTGGACTATGGACATGTCAGAATCTACTTAGATTTAGTAGGTGTTTAACCCTCAGGAATTATCACATGGGATTATTGGTTAAGACTTATGAAAGGAAACCAACTTGCGTTTTAAACATTTAATTTCACTCAATGATGTTGCAAGTAACCAACTACAAATATTTACAAATATTTACAAGTTGATATATTATAAGAAATGAGAAACTTGAACAATAACAATCAAGTAAGTGGTCGACACACTTATAAACTTCAACATGAGCGTAATGTCCACCGAGAACATATCGTAAATGTATATCCGTAGCGGCCAGACTTCCACTAACTCCATGAAGGCTTTCGCTTGTACTCTCATCGTCTTAGGCAGATCATAGTTCATTATCAACTTGTTTACCAATACCTTAGTCTTGGTCCGCACCGAAAGCAATCGTTCACAAGTGAACGCCATGATTACTATGTTACTTATCATACTAGAACACCAAATTCCAATATTAATCAATTGATTTATATTATGTGGTTTACGCAACAAGTATATTGCTGTCCATATAGTAACGACGGTATAAACAAAAGTAGATACCAGAGTCATAAATATTTGATAATTAAAAACTTCGTTTATCATGTAACAAATATTTCCGACGGATTCATACATAGACGCCAAACTCTGAACTTTCATGTTTTCTGTTGATGGACGTCCTATGAAGTTAAGCGACGGCTCCGGAATAACACTTTTTTTCTTAATTGTGAAGATGGGTTTGATCATCTTTCTTTGTTCCCGAATAAAAACTCTGAGAAAATTGTTAATAACCTGAAGCCTACATTGTAGCATATAAACATAAACACAAAAAATAAATGCTTGAAGTCTTTGCATGAAATAGAGAGGAGAGACTATTATCCCATATACGACATCATTAATACTTATCAAGTCTACCACGGTAGTGATAAAGTGAGATATAACTAGAAGTATTAGGCAAAAAATAAGTCGAGAACGCAACTGTTTATAAAAGTCTGTTGATGTAGCAATTTGCAAATCCGTATCCAACTTTAGAAGCGAAGTAAATATCCGAATGTTAATCTTGCTGTAATAAAAAGAAGCTGTTAACGCCGTTGTAATGTATTGTAAGAACACCACGGCGGTTGGGAATTCTTCCATCATGCCCACAAAGTCACCGATCTGTTCGATAGTTGGATATTTGATATATGGAAAAAATATCGAAAGGTACATTAAGATGATGCAACTGCCTAATGCTTTATATTTCCAAGACGCTGAACGCAACTCTTCATCAACTTGTTGAAATCTGTATATTCCGAAACAATATTCCAATATAAGTTCAGGCTTAACTGTGCTGATAATACTGTTCATGGTCTTTTTGTTGCAAACACGGTTTTCTACCTCTTCGGACATACTTGCATATTTTTGTTCTTTTTTTCTTCTATTTTAAATTACCTAAGCACTGAAATACTTTCAAGACGTTTCATATGGCTGTCTAGAACGGTTCTAACAAAGTGTTCTAACAATTCAAAAACATTTTTCCATCAAAATAATTATCTTAATTGCTAAAAGGGCCATAAAAAACAATCAATTATTATTTGACTGCTGAAGGTAGCTGGTACTTTCAAAAAGTTCCACTGTTTGCCTATAATATTTAAATCCTTTTTTTTTTTACTGAATACCGCATGCGTTTTCACAAACATTCAAGTCTCATGCACAGAGACACCCAGACTCAGGACATCTTTTCAAGTTTTACACTAATACTTGTCTAGGGATCTAACCTGCGACACGTTGCGTTTTGCGTTTGGCTTGGTGGCCTTAACCAATCAGCAATCCGTGAAGTCGTAAAATTCTTTCATCATTAGAAGGTTGATAAAATACGTAGAAAAAAAAGACTATATTCATTCTTCTATTGAAATCCTTATCCAAATAGATCATACTATTTTCAAGACTGTAGCATAATTCATGGAGATTACATTTTGAACTGTTCAAATCAGTCCACTGGAAGTGTCATTGCAAAAAATATTTTCGAATATAAGTAGTGTTTAAAATTACAACACAAGAAGTATATTCGAAAAATACAGTTCCTACTATGTTTGAGTTTATTTTTACGTAATCGTCATTAATGTCTTGAACTTAACCATAAAGCGAGTTAATCGTTAAAATATGACTAGTCTAAAATATTGTTATGGTTTCAAGACCAAACGCTAAAATCGGAAAGCTATTACTAAGGGTCGACTGTCTGTCAGTCTGAATCGAGATAGGTTGAGTTAAAATTTTATAAAATAAAAATCGATTTTATGCAACAATAATATGATATGGGACTATTTTCGTCAGGCTGTTAATACGGAACCCAGTGTCGTGAGTTCGACTGACATTTGACCCCTTTTAGATCATTCATTGGCCTAGGCTTTTCCCAACTATGTTGGGTTCGGCTACCAGTCTAACCGGTTTCAGCTAAGTACCAGTGTTTTACAAGGAGCGACTGCCTATCTGACCTCCTCAACCCAGTTACCTGGGCGACACGATACCCCTTGGTTAGACTGGTTGTCAGACTTTTCAAGCTTCTGACTACCTGTACGACGGTCAAAGATGTAAGAATAACAGCCGGGACCCACAATTTAACGTGCCTTCCGAAACACGGAGGAACTCCTTATGACAAAGATGGTCACCCATCTACGGACCAACCGCGTCAAGCATAGCTTAACCTGTGATCGTTTCACTTCTGCGGTTATAGCTTAGCCACGAGCCCTTTTAGATATTTTTCTTTTTTATGAACTTTACTTAAAAAATAAAAAATACTATATCATAAATTATACTACTGTCTTTTCGTACATATTTTCAAACTACCGTGAAACTAGTTCTTCATAAATTAGCATCACAAGTGTTTTGGGTACGTATGCACAGGATAAAAACGAAACCCTATTTTTAATTCAGCTCTTACGAAGATGTATGTATCTCATCAAGATTATAAGCATCTCCCGAGCTTACTTATTAAGTTTATTGTATGCATTGGTTGCGAAATAGTATTTGTTTTTTTTTGTGTTGATTGCAGTTTTATCCAGAAGGACTACAGCCAGTTTATCTTACAGCGCTAATTTTAACAGATTGCTTGATGCTTGATTGCTTTTAACGGATTGCTAAGATTCTTAGGAATCCTGTTAAAATTACTGAAGAAAATTGAGCATGCATCCTACTGCAAACTTACGCGTACTTATCTATACTCTATACTAATATATAAAGCTGAAGAGTTTGTTTGTTTGTTTGAACGCGCTAATCTCAGGAACTACTGGTTCAAATTGAAAAATGTGGAAAATACAGGGCAGGTATAAATTATAACTTATTTCTTCTAACCACGCGGACGAAGTCGCGGGCAACAGCTAATACAGGATATGAGTTGTGAGGGATGTACATTTACATTGCATTACAAGGAGAAAAAATAAACAACACACTTTTAATTTACATCACTTTATTTTACTCTAAAATTAATCATAATGAAAGTGATTAGAACACTGTAATTAAAAAACAGAAATAGTGACTTACACAGAAATATAACATCAATTCATTTTGTTTCTTTTGAATATTACTAGAAAAGTTTACAATAAGATAGATTTAGGTTCCAGATATTCTGCATTACGCAATTTGTAAAAAGAGTAACACAATAGAATAGGCTTTAAAGAAAATGAGAAACTTGAACAATGACTATCAAGTAAGTGGTCGACACACTTATAAACTTCAACATGAGCGTAATGTCCACCGAGAACATATCGTAAATGTATATCCGTAGCGGCCAGACTTCCACTAACTCCATGAAGGCTTTCGCTTGTACTCTCATCGTTATAGGTAGATCATAGTTCATTATCAACTTGTTTACCAATACCTTAGTCTTGGTCCGCACCGAAAGCAATCGTTCACAAATAAACGACATGATAATTATGTTGCTTATCATACCAAAACACCAAATTCCAATATTAATCAACTGATTTAAATTGTGTGGTTTACGAAAGAAATAGATTGATGTCCATATAGTAACGACGGTATAAACAAAAGTAGAGACGAGAGTCATAAATATTTGATAATTAAAAACTTGATTGATCATGGAACAGATATTACCGATGGAATCATACATTGAAGCCAGATTTTGAATTTTCACATTTTCTTCTGAGGGACGTCCTATGAAATTAAGTGATGTTTCGGGCACAACTTTCTTTTTATTCTTTATTGTAAAGACTGTGACTGTTTTCTTCTTTTGCTCTTGAATAAAAACTCTCAGATAATTGTTGATGACCTGAAGTCTGTATTGCACCATATAGACATAAACGCAGAAGATAAATGCTTGGAGTTTTTGCATGAAATAGAGAGGAGAGACTATAATTCCCCAGACGAAATCCGGTGTGCTTATCATGTCTAGCAGGCCATTTAGAAGATGAGACATTACTAGTAGTATTAAAGATATGATGAATCGTGAACGCAACTGTTTATAAAAGTCAGTTGATGTAGCAATTTGCAAATTCGTATCTAATTCTTGGAGCGATGTAAAAATACGAATGTTAACCTTGCTGACATAACAAGAAGCTGTCAGAGCCGTTGTAATGTATTGTATGAGCACCACTACCGTTGGGAATTCATCCATCATGTCCACAAAATCACCAATTTGATTAATAGTGGCTGGATACCTGATGAAATTGAAAAATAAAGACACGTAGGCTAAGATAATACAACCGCCTAATGCTATATATTTCCAAGAGGCTGTACGTAACTCCCCATCAACTAATTGAAATCTGTATATGCCGTAGCAATATTCCAATATAAGTTCTGGCTTAATAGTGCTGATAATATTGTTCATGGTATTTTTGTTTCTAATCTTGTCTTCTACCTCCTCAGTCACGCTCTGATCACTTGGTTCGTTTTTGACTTCCATTTAAAAATAGTTTTAAGTATTTCTGCGTCACACCATCAAGAGGCTTTAACTAACTAAACGTGTTCCAATAAAAACACTCTCCATTAAAATAATTGTTGTCTCGAGTATAATAATATACTGGTATACAATATAATCAACTGTTTCATTTGTTAGTAAAGGTGCAACTTGTTAAAAGAACGGTCAGGCTTTGCCAGCGGTAGGTTGATAAAGTTCTGATAAAAGTAAAATTTAAACTAATTACAAACTGTGTGAGTTTTTTCACAGGGTTGATTGTTGTACCCCTTAACAATTTCACAAACACTTGGTACTTAACCAAAGTTCTTTAAATTGTGAACCGAATAAATTTTGTTGTCTTCAAATTTCCAAAGTTGCACTTCCGCACTGTTTATATTTTTGGCGATACGAATACGTTTTGTCTGGACTACTCTTGCACTGGCAGGCCAGTTTGTTTCAAAGCCTTAATTATGTAAAATAACTAATGTGTGTTGTGAAAATAATTACAGTAATGGAAAGTTGATGATGTTATTTTTACCTTTAATAAACGGTACTGACATAAAATTATGATTGCCGTTAACAGTAGGAGACTGGACGCTTCTGAAGAAACTTGTGACGAAGTTAATATGATAGAAGATCAAGAACCAGATAATAAATCCACCATGGAGGAGATCGACAGTTGTGATATCAAAAACAATGTTATTGAAGTCGTCCACACTATAAAACCGTTAACGGCAATGGAATACCTCTGCGGAATATTCAAATTTAAACTCGTCAATGGAGAAATACTGTCTCCCAACAAGATCATGAAAATGGTTGCTTTGTTGTTCATATTTGTTTACTACGCCACGTTCCTTATCAGTTTGAAAGCACCCGCTATGAAGAACGACACTGATAATATGTTGCGACTAATCAACGCAGTCCCTTCCATGGTAACACTTATTCACTACTTAGTGTCTGTTATAAAAGCTTCATTTGCTAGTAACTTAAAATATCAAAATATTATAACAACACTTGCAGAACTAGATCAAATGATACTAAGCAACAACTTCGGTGATTATTATGGAAAATTACGATCTACTACAAATAAGTATGTGATCTGCTTAATCATCACTCACATAATTCACGCCACAATTTTCATGAAGACACAAACAGTTTATCTCATGGAAATGTGTAATTGTCATTTGTATTTGTTTCAAAAGACCGAATTATTGGGTTTTTGTACGCTTATCGCCATGGTACGTAGCCGACTTTTGGTTTTAAACAAATATCTGTCTTCATTTGTTCAAGAGCAAGAAAAGAAAAACGTTAAAGTTTTTACTGTTACCGAAAGAATCTGTGCAACACAGGACAAGCTTAATTTCATAGGTCGTCCGTCAGAGAAAAATTACAAAATTCGAGATTTATCAACAATTTACGACACCATTGGTCAGGTCTGTGACTTAGTTAACGACGTTTTCAATTTCAAGTTGTTCTTTACGGTCTTGTCACTGTTCATGTATGTAATCGTAACTATTTGGATCTCATTGTACTACTATCGCTCATCTGATTATGATTCAAATAATATGATTAACGTTGCGTTGTGTTCTACAAGTACTATTCTCACTTTGGCCTGTATATCGTTTGCTTGTGAACAATTACTTTTAGAGCGGAAGAAGTCTAAAATACTTATTAATAAGGTAATAATGAACTATGGTCTGCCGAAGACCATGAGAGTGCAGGCGAAAGCGTTCATGGAGCTGGTGGAGTCGTGGTCGCTGCGAATCTTCATCTACGACATGTTCTCGGTGGACATCACGCTCATGCTGAAGTTCATAAGCGTATCAACGACCTTTCTGATTGTTCTTATACAAATTGCTAATTTGATTTAGTTTTCCAGATTTCTGACATCAAACAAAACTATGGCTATAGAATGATATAAAATTAGTGTAAGGATATTTCACTTGAATAGTTAACTAGGGTTTCTTTATGTCACCTTGTTGTATTTTTAAATGTGCCGTGGTTGTCGCAAAGTTGTATGTGTGGAATTATATAACTTACTATTGTGATTAAGATTGTAGTAATAATGAAATTAATAGTATACATATTGTTTGATCAATAAGGTTTAGATGGTTGTTTTTCGATGTTCGTTTTAATTGTTAATTAATGGTACCTATGTGTGTTAAGAGTGCAAACTAATGTATTTAAATAATAAATGATGCTAGCTATCATTTGCTTTTTTCTTCTTTCTTTCTCTTTTTTTTCTCTTTAGTATGCGACTTACGAGTACACAAAGTCCTTGAAATTTAAAGAAGGTGTTTTTATAATTTTACTGTTGGATGGATTTGACTATGGTGTTAGAATAATTGTCGGGATAAAAACCCTCCGCAGTAAGGTTCATTTAATACATGCTTACATTAGAACCGGCAATGCAACAGAAATTTAAAGTTGAAGAAAACCAAAATCGTAAACTTAGATTAAAATCGAGTAAAGATTGATGAAGATCGTCTTTAACTCTTTAAATGTCAATTACTGATGAAACAATAGTAAAGTGGTTTTCTATTTCTAAATACAGAAAGGAAAGTCAAATAAAGCTGCAAGTCTTTTATTAACACTTTAATTCTAATCTAATACTAACACACAAGCATTGTACAAACGTTTCTACATATTCATATTCATTTAAATGAAATGAGATATTTGTACAATCACAATCAAATACGTCGTCGATACGCTTATGAACTTAAGCATGAGCGTTATGTCCACCGAGAACATGTCATAGATGAAAATCCGCAGAGGCCACGCCTCCACCAGCTCCATGAACGCCTTCGCCTGCACTCTCATTGTCTTCGGCAAGTCGTAATTCATGATGACCTTGTTAACAAGAACCTTAGTCTCATTGCGGACCAAAAGCAATCGTTCACAAGCTAGCGATATAAGGGCTACGTTCAGAATTGCGCTGAAACACCAAACTGCTATATTTACCAGTTCACCAGAATAATTTTCAGGCTGCTTGTAATAGAAGAGCGATGTCCAAATGGTGATCACGACATAAGTAAAGGTTGATACAAGAGTCATGAATATCTGAAAGTTGAAAGTTTCGTTGATCATGGCGCAGACCTTCCCAATAGAATCATACGTCGTGGCCAGGTTACGGATTTTGACATTACTTTCCGAAGGCCTCCCAATGTAGTTGTATTCTTCATCAGAGTCCTTTTGTTTATCTCTCACAGTGAACACCACAATGTTATGTTTTTCTTGCTCATGGACAAATGTTTTCAAATATTTATTGATCATAAGTAGTCTGCTCTTCATCATAGCAACATATTTACAGAAAACAACAATTTCTAGTGTTTGTACGTAGTACATCGGTAATACGATGATTCTCATGAGTTGAATGTCGTTTTCAGTTACCAAGTCTATGATGACGTTAATAATATGACAAATTGTGAATAAAGCAATGAATTTTATAGTTTCCGAACGTGAATTCTTATAAAAATCAGAGGATGTTTCAACGTTTAACATGGAATCTAATTCCCCAAGGACAGTCATTATGCGAATGTTAAGCGCATTGACAAGAAAACTTGCTGTTATTGCGGAAGTGGTGTATTGAATCAAAACAACAACGGTGGGGACTTCGTCCATGGTGTCTATTATATTTTCAGCACCGGTCATCACGGCCGGTAATTTAAAGTTCATGACAAACAATAAGAAAATTACAGCCAAAGACAGAATACCAAATATTTTTATTCTCCAGCTTGATGGTCGTAACTCTCCGTCAACGAGCTGGAATCTGTATATGCCGTAGAAGTATTCCAGAAAAATCAGTGGCTTTATTGTGTAGACGATGCTAGCAATTTTCTTTTTATAGTCCCGTTGAGCATCTGGTTTTGGATGCAACTCCTGTACTTTTTCCTTCGCCATATTTCTCTTCTCTTTCTGCTCTTAGGTTACTGCGACGTTTCGGTTACGTCTATTAACGAACGTGTTTCCAACAAATTTGAATTGTTATTTGACGTTTGACGCATTCTAAGCAACTAAAAATAAATTTCCATTGCGATAATTAATTACCTACTTGGTATATCTAGTAATAAAATATTCATACAGTAGGTGCTACCTCGGACCCGACAAAGCAGGTAACGTGGAACAATAATGACAAAGTCAATTGCTTTTATTACTTAAATGCATTAAGTAAGTGTGTAGTGTCCGTTTCGAGAACTTTTTGTTGATACCGTATATATCCATGACAACCCACAATGGTAGGTACTTAGGTATATATGTGTATTTGACGGGAAATGAAAATAAGGATAAGGAATATCATAAATTATCAAGGGCATCGAATGATAAAAGTGATGATGAATTTTGTTAAAATTAAGGTCGTATTTAATGGATACTAATACATTCTTTATCAAAACCTAGATCGAACTCAAGACCTTGTTTTAGAAACAGATGTTTATTATGTTTAACAAAACAGAATCGGATATTATATACGTAGGTACATATATCAAATTACTTCCTAGGTACCTGTTCCAACGGGTTCGCTTTGACAAATAAAAAATGATGCCACCGAAACAAATCGGGATACATCGCATCCTTTGTGTTAATCCTGGCTATAACCTATCTGCGTACTAAATTCAAATCATACAAATCCGTTCAGTGAATTTCCCTTGAAAGAGTAACAAACTTCCATCCATACTTACTAACTTTCGCGTTTATAATATTAGTAGGATTATTAATATAAGTACTTACTTACTTTACTTGCTACTTTACCACTCTACATTTATGTTGTAATGGTTTTGATAATTAAGTGTGGTAGCGACATCTGCATTACATTTGAGACATTTTTTGAAGTCTCTAAGTTAGCTTCAGCTATTCGACACAAGATGGCAGTAGTAGCTTTTAAAGAGAAGCCATGTTCACTTTAGAAGAGTACCTCATATTGATACTTAGTTCAATAGTTTCAATGTGTAACGAATTATTCGTGTGTAACCTAAATGAAACTCCAATAATAATTAAGACATGATATTATAGTAAATTGTTGCATTTGTTCACCAACTAAACTGAAGACGTCTTGTCATGATGGTTATTTTTATTTTTGTTGAATAGTAAATTAATTTCTTGAATTCACAACAAAACTTTACAGTCAAAGGTTTTGACCAAGGATTTAATTGACTGGACTAAATTCCGTTTAACCCGCTCGAAACCGCTCTATGGACCGGATTAAAAGATTTGCGGTAGTTTTAAGTAGAGTCATAGAGTATGAACGAGGAACAAATCCTGCAGTTCAATTTGTATAAACTATAGACATCATTATTAAATACTTTGCTTATTTCTTCTTTGCTGTATATACTGCTTGCCTATCACCACATCTTAATTAGAGCAGTACCTACAGTTGCAGGTGTAGAAGCGAGATGTGGCTCTACATAATATATACGCTGGCTTGCTCCGACTTTGTTTCGTAGTATTCACATAACGTGTATCGAGATACTAATACACCCCTGAATTTCACTTTTAAACATGTTCAAAGGCACCATCATGATAGTAGTAATAACCGTCATATATAGAGCAGTTTAATTGTAAAATTACATAATATTTTTCGCGCCTTTCAGGAGGCTTTTTAGTTGATAGATACATATATTACAACTGTTTTGAGAATTTTTAAGTATATTTTATCTCAATTGTAAGTTAACGTAACTTTTTACTGGTAAATAGGCAGGGAGAGCTTCTACTCTACTTTTAAAAACTCTCGGTGAAAAAAATATATGGCGCGTAATTGCCTCCCGAAATCTCTAGCGCATAAATATTATCTAGGTAATTCTTTAACTTAATTAAGTACCAAGTGCAAAAACGTCTTAGAATGGTGAAAAACAATTATAGGTGGTTAATGTAAGCCCAAGTTTGGCAAGTTCGAACTGTCAGAGGTCCCAGCTGTATATTGCGGACCTGCGCCCGCTGTATCGACCGGGCCTCGTCCTCTAGGCATGGGCGTACATGTATCGATAAATGTATGTGAGGTAGGGATATAGCTAAGGAAAATATTTTTTTATCAGTAATTGTACAGTATACATACCCACATTATTTATTTCCTTCATAGAACACGGATAGTTTTTGTAAGGGCTAGTTAACTGTATTAATCGAATTATCTGTTTTGAGTAGTATTTAATATTATTTTAAAACTTAACAATTAATAAAAAAATACTTAATTGTTGTTCTTAATGTAAAAGTTTCAAAAAGCGGTTCATTGGTAGAAGCATCGCGATAGTGCAGTAAGACATAAAACAAAATTATGGACGAAGGCACGCTCTACCAGTGCGTGTTTTCTCAGTCAGTAATTGAAAGCGCGTCAATAGTATTAAACAGGATGTTAATAGTCGCAAACCACGAAACAGACATCTGTTTCCGAACAGCCCCTAAATCAGACGTTTATGCTAAACAGTGTCCTCCCACTTTCTCGGTCTCTGACCTACTCTGGAGGCATTTGAATAGAGTAGTAAAAATATATCATTTGCATTTAAAAAAGTATTTCAATTTACGACCAATCCATTCTAAATAATAAATACAAAAAGTGAACTTCATAACGCTACACTTTCTATATTATTGATACTGATACCATCGAGGTACCATAATTTATGTAGTATGAGGAAGGCAATTTCAATCAAAGTGTAAATAAACCTAAATGTCGTATATTTTCTTACTATTTTGTTCCACAAACAGGCGATTTTAGCAAGTTTGAGTGTCGATATGTAATCCCAGCTCTACGTGGGAACAGCGAGGAGCCGGGGCGGCGCGGCAGTGGACGCGCGACAGACGCGCGGGCTGCTCTACGCGGCCCCGCTTCGGCCCAGGCAACAGCAACTACACGCTCAGCCGTCACCATGGGCCAAACAGCTGGAGCCGAATGCACGCCAGAAGACGAAGACTCGGAACCACGCATTCGTATCAATCCCACAGAAAAATCTCTGGTAAGTACCTATATAAGTCAATTTCTTCATTCTTAATATCCACGAATAAGAAAGCGTTAAAGAATGTTCACTAAGATAATTCGGCTGTTTTGAATTAACACGGCGCTTAAGATTTTTTTTATTTTTTGGCTTTAAGGGGCATACTTATCGATATTTTTACGTAATAGCTTTAGACCAAAGGACAAGTGAAACTTATTTAGCTAACCAAATTTTTGCTAAACTATCGTCAATATTTAGTGGCATAAGTAGTAAGTAAATGTGCTCGTAAAAGCCCATAAGTGCCATTATTTTCGGTGCTTCAACCATTTATTACATTTAGTAGGTCTCGCAACCTTCATTTACTTTTGCTGAGTGTGTAAATACCCAAATTAATCAATACGTGGATATCTTGTACGACGGCTTTTGTCTAAGTTTTAATTCGGCAGGTATTAAGAACCAACAACTTGTGAAAATGATTAAATGTCGGTTCTTGTGTTTAAAGACAACTACAATAGTCGTTACCGAAATCATTATTTAATTATAAATGACCATATTCAATATACCTTTATGTTATTATTCTCAAGCGCCGCTGAGAAGTTTTATCATTTTTCTTAGAGAAATTGTGAACGTAATTTTTGTGTGTTTGTACTTTACAACGATTATGACAAATAGTTCTATGATTAGTTTATTTTCAGTAAGAAATCTAGCGTCTTTCCTGTACTCACAAAAGTTAGTTAACAAGTTCAGAATTTTAGAATATAGAGTACTTTACAAGCCTATATTATCCATAGATCTAGATTACCTACATTCCGAAGTTTGCGAATGAGGCGAATTTTAAGTGTTACCCAGAAGTCAATTATAAGAGGTATAACTTATTTACTAAGGTATTGTTATTGGCTATATCGGCGTGTTCGTACCTTGCATACTTTCTTTAATATTCTAAGTAGATATTAATAACCATGATGAGTACGTAACGTAGGTCAAGAAACTCGGTCCAATGCGATGTACCTAAAAATATATTTAATTCAAATCTATTCTATGAATGAAACCTTTGAAACTGATTACGAAATACGGAGATACCTGGTTGATGTTTCACTAGTACCTGGTTTACCTACTATTTTACTAGGTCTACATTGAAAAATAATAATTGAGCGTGCTAACCAAAATTACGGCTACTCATAAATTCTTAAGTATTAAGGTATAATTATGAGCTAATAAATTTCATATTAATGTTTTTTAAACATCAACTAACCTCAAAAAAAAACTAAAAAGCTTAGCTAACGTTATACAAACGAATTTAATAGGTCGAAAGAAAAGAGTTGTCTCAATAACAAGTGATGTTTATAAATAATTGTATACTAATGACCCGGTGTCAATAATAGCAAGATCGTTAACGTATTTAACAATTTAA
This sequence comes from Trichoplusia ni, assembly GCF_003590095.1. Taxonomy (NCBI): domain Eukaryota; kingdom Metazoa; phylum Arthropoda; class Insecta; order Lepidoptera; family Noctuidae; genus Trichoplusia; species Trichoplusia ni. The sequence continues at coordinate 2,386,443 of NC_039502.1, forward strand.
GAACTAAGAAGTATGATAATTAATGAACGGAAATATTTTAATGACATGCGTTCAAAACAAATTTGTTTTCGCGCCGCACATACGCACTTCGCGCGTTTTTATTTGACATTTAGCAGTTGTCGGCCTGACGGCATCTAGAACGGTTCTTTTGAGTGCGTACGTTCTGTGAAACGAAACGACACAGACTCGTAAGCAAATCTGTCAAATTGTATTGTATTTTTTATAAACTATTCTTTATTAAGATTTTAATCTTTCAGTAATTAACTTATAGTTATTAATATTTTTTGTGGAACATATATTTTTGTTAAGTGTTCATTTTAATTTAAAGACTGTCAAATATGGAATTGTGAAATTCGCGTTTGTGCTGTCAAAATTAAACTTTGTTATTGTAAAGTAAGGTGTTAGATGTTCATTTGTTTTTCCCTTGAACTTGGTTTAATTTCATATTGGCCAGTGCCAGCTGGAAAGTGACGAAACGATCTATTTTCTCTCGTTGTGTAAAGAAGTAAGAAAATAAGTGGAGATGTCGAAGGTGTCCCTCAATAATGTACCATCAAATCCTCGTATCAACCGCTTGAGAACGTTTTCTAGGGTAAGTGTATCAATTAATCGTATTTTCGTATCCATTTAAATGAAACATCATTGTTATCGGTCAAATATGGGCTGACTCGCATACAGGACTTTGAGGTTACGTATTGTAAATCGAATACTTTACAAAGGTAATGTACCTGGGCGGGCCTTAAGAAATTGAAATAAATGAAAGAAAGACACGGTTCATTCAAATTTACTAATCTTATTCTTTGTTATTTATTTAGTTTCGTTATGCACACTGGCCACTTGTAATGAAATTTTACCTATGACTGAATACTATTTTTAACATTAAAAATCTATAAAAGTTGTTATCATGTACAAAACTAAACGGAAAACCGAGTTATTATATGAAAAAAAAAGAAAAACTAAACCACTACCAGTAGGTAAAATATTTAAAATAATATTAAATTTTAAATCTGTATAAAAAAATACTTGTCTGTGATGACTTCTAAGCATCAGAATAATGGGTTAAGTGTAGTCTATCTTGTTATCATACTAATTACCACTTAAAAGTATGTAATTAACATTAATTAACCTTAATTCTCATTACCTAATTCCTGAGTTAATGATTTACTATTGATTGACGGTTCAAACAAAATAAATTTTGTGTTTGTCCATTAATTTAAACATAAAACATTAAGGTCTTTTTGTCAACTACTGTTAATAACTATAGGTTTACTAGTTCAATAACCTCATGGTTATAATGATAGGTTCTTTGCTGCTATTACTGGTATCATCAAATGAGCAAGCATTTTTTTTAAAGTAACATAATTTTTTTGTTTTTAATTTTAAACAATGAGAAAGAGTACTGTGTGTATTGTTTTCATTAGTCATAATTCTCCAAACAATAAGAAACATCAGCTAAAGCTTCAACAAGTCATAGAGACTCACAACTTTCTTTTATTATCTTTTAATGTTCTTCTTGATTAAGCTATAATATGTAATTAATTATTTATGATTTAAATATTACAATATTGTTTACAATAAAAAACCCTTTATTGAAATATGTTATCAAATTTTACTCATATTAAAAATAACTAACTATCATTCTTTTAATGGATAAAATCTCAAAATTTTAAACTAGAATTCTTTTGAATAGAGGAACAATATAAATTGTTTCGATGAAATTCTTACCTTACATAATTATGTACGATAATACAAAGTACCTTATTCCTTTCATTCATCTAGTTTTTTTTTATATCCATCAATAGGGATGTGACATTAGCAAACTCTAGTTCGTACCAGAAACATAATTTACGCACCACCTCATATAATGATCAAGGGTAATCATCATTATGGCGTTCAGTAACAGAATTGCCAATAGTTCAGCTGTTACGTTAATTGCTACTTTTCATTTGTATATTGAAGCTCACATATAGTACTCGTTCAGTTAATCTGCATTTGTGAATCAGATAACATGGAGACGACAGAGAGGGTTGGTACTTTTCTATTGTTTTAAATTTGTTTATGTTTTTAATGTTAGTAGTTATGGTGAAAGTGATGGTAGTTCTGAATATAATAGAAAATTAATGACTATTTTTACTTAAATTGAATTGAAGTGAGTAAGGAAATGAATTTTTTTTTTATACTGTCTTTTGACTCAAAAACGCTTGTAGGACTTGAACAATTAAACTTGTACAGTTTAACATGTAACATTTTTAATCATTTAAAGATATTTTGTAATTAATTTGAAAAAAAAGGCTTGTGATAAGCATAAAGTTTAGTGTAGTTTTAAGATTGGTTTTGTGCTCTTTTTGCAGTTTCATTAAATGTCTTTATTTTGAAGTAAAATTATAAGTGTATCAAACAACTTTTGTTTTTCAATTTTATTGATCACTTTTCGGTAACAATGGAAATAAAACGGAAATATATTCTGATGATACTAAGCAGCATATCAAAAATAATGCTATTAAGTATGGTGCTCTAATATTTTCCTTACATTTCTTCTTTAGTCTGTTAGCCATTGTTGGACACAACATTATTTTGTTTCCACTATTTACTTAGCGACCAGTTTCGTAATATGTAATCAACTCTAGAGCTATGAGTGGTCACAATTGGCACAAACTGTAGTGTGCTCACCATTTTATCAATGACTGAGTAACGCCACTTGCCAATTTTCGGTATTTTAGTGTAATAGAAGAGAATGTTCTAGTCTGAATAGTTTACTACGTGCATAACGATATGTCTGTGACATTTTAGTTCTAGGTATATTGAGGAAGGCCGCAATAGTGCAAATAATTTACCTTAAAGTTTTGAGAATAGCTGTCTAACAAAGAAAGTACCTTTTTGATATCCATCAGCAGTACTCGTGCGTTTCATTCTCTAGACGAAATTTTATCTCGTGCCTACTGGAATTTATTCATACCGCGCCCAAACTCCCACAATTTTACACGAAAATGTCTACGGAAATACCAAATTCGATGGGAAACGAAAAGGTGAAGCAAATATTACATTTGAATCGTTTTTTATGATGATAATGTAAGGTGACCGAGTACATTAGCTTTATTTTATGAATCGACAAGATTAAGAATAAAAATAACAATTTTATCTTCTTGGTAGCAGTCACTGCAAAATGTTACTCCTATCTCAAACAAAACGACAGCTCAGGTGCCTTATCTTAATTATCAAGGATAATACAATAAGATAGATAAAGTTATTTGCTAGAAAGTACAGTGAAGAGTAAACACTCGACACAACTAGGTTTAATTAAGAAAGGTCTAGAAATTATTGTCATATTTTTATTTTCCTATACTCAAGTATCTAGTTGATGCCTGTGTGTTATACAGTTTAGATGTAAAGAAATATCTAGTGTAAACATTGAGAAACAAAAGGATATCATTCAAAGCAATAAGTAGTATCTTTGACAATGATTTACAGCCTTGTTCCTTCACAAGGCTGTTGGAAAACCTTCGTGTGGGTTACTATTCAAGGTTCTGTTAATGTCAATACCCAAGGAATATGAACTTTATTCCTATGATACATAAAGATTAGAATTACATTTAAGATAACACTAAAGTTCATCGAAGAGTCGACATAGGAAAAAGCTACGCTAGCGTATTCAATTATTAAAACGATAATATCTATTTAATTGGATCGTGCGTGTTATGGTTACGTATTTCTTTCCTCGATAAAAATAGAATATAAACTGTCTCGACTCATAACTTTTAAGTTTCATTCAAAGTCAGGGTTATTTGACCAGGTAAAGATTTTTGTTATACAGTCGTCCTTGATTTGACTTAGGATGAAAGGACTCTTTATACATGCGGTGCCCTGAGCACACTCATTAAAATGGATACATAAATACGTAACGACCTCTGACGTTTTCACCAATTAAATTGCCCGTTTTTTTGCCGTTCCTTAATTTGATCACAGGCTTTGTTTTGTCCATTTTTGGTACGTTCTATCGAAATTCATTTCCAAAAAAACTATTTTATATAAAATTATGATTGATTGATGATAAATATAATACTAAGTTAGGCTTAGCAGCCGAGAAATACCTAGAATAAGATGAGCCATTGATTACTTTATCACCATAATAAAAAAAATGTGCTTGACCTAGGTATTGTTTGTTTAGGAATGTGTACATGAAATGTATCGAGTGTCGAGTGAATTACAAACTCTAATAGATATTACGATATTGGAAAATTCATAAAATAAATATGTTCAATCAATAATTAGGGGCGTGATTTAATAACAGCTATCTATAAGTAAGCCTTACTAATTTTACTCGATCTTTGCAACAAAATAACAAGCTTATCTAACTGATAAAACACATAGGTACCTCGTTAAAAAAAAGTGAAAACCTAACGATTGCTTTTCTAGATAACAGTAATCTTGTTAAGGCGATCACACGTTTTTCAGACGACTTAATAGATTAATAAATAACGATTACTTTATTATCAATATTGTTTAAGCTGTATTGACGTACCGCGTTGTCGCCAAGTCGTATTGAATCAAAGTCTGGTATTTAAAATAACATAGACGATTAAGATCGAGATTTATCTATTTACAAATACATCATTTAATAATCACATATTTGATGGATTATTTCTGTGCTTAGCAAACGTGTGCTAAGAATTCTTTGATAATGGCTTTTATTTGGATATTAAATATCCATAGTACAAAACACAAGCTGTTCCTCATGTAATTCTTGTAACTATGTAAGGTTCACATGTAGAATGTTTGTTTATAAATCTATCACGTATTATTTCTTATGATAAAGGTGCAGTGTATGTGGGTTAAAGATAACTTGTACTAGGTTTGGTAACAATCAAATAATGTAAATATGTACTTATTTGATTGATTAAATTTGAAACCTTGCATATTCTTTAATAAGAACTTCTTAAAGCGTTAAACTGTTTTAATCTATGTTCATTCTATAAAAATTACGAAAACAACTTTACTGTATCCGTGCACGTTGCCCTGTCCGTTTTCTGCTTTTGACACTGTAAACGTTCGCTGTTATCAGAAAAGACGTGCTGTCGTGGTCAGATGATGAGCTTTTGTACTGTAAAAAAGGAAATTATAACAAACAATATTGATAAAGTTCGAAAAAACCATTCGGTATTAACCATCCTTATTTTCAGATAAAATTGTGTTCTTTTTTTAATAAATGCTGTATAAATTGAATGAGGTCAAGTTACAAGTATAAACGATAGGTGTTGCACTGTTTTATTGGTGCAACAAGTTCGTTCCAAGTAAAGTGACACCAAATGTGTAATACAATGAAGTAGAGTTAGCCACAATGAGCAATGCGCTAGTCACTAGGCATTAGGCAATACACGTTAATAGATAAATTTAACCAATTCTCATTGATTAGACACGTTTTACTTTTAACACTCTTTGAAATAAGTAATAACTTCAAAAAAAGGAGGTTATAAACATACAGTCTCTGTTCAACATTTAAACTTTTTTGTTTGCTTCTTTAACTCGATGATGGTTTTGCATTACAAGCAATCATGAGAGCAAAAGTATCAGACTCATTGCTCGCAACCTTCCCATTGATAAACGGATGAAATGATTGAAGTAAAGCAGATAATAAATGAAAAAGTGCGCGCCAGTACGCCCGTCCGACTTGCCACAAATTGAGTTGTGCAAACCAATGGCACAAAGCCAGTGAGCTACAGTCTTGCAGCAGTTCAATACGTTTTAAATATCATGCATGCAATTAGGTATGTAAACATTTAGTAGGGGAGAGCGGGGCTGGTTCTAACAAATTTTGTATTATAGTTTATATTTTCTTTGATAATTAACTTTTTACTATAATTTTTTATTGAAAACATGCTTTGGTTATTCAGCTATGATATTAGTACCAAAATACATCCGGTATGTAAGTGCTTTCAGAAAAAGAGCTGTTAAAACCAAAAAAGTCATTTGTTAATACATGCCCCGCATTTGGGGCAAATATTAACGGAGCTGGGGTACGTATTAACGTAAGGGGCAATTATTAACAGAGACAATTTTTTTATGAAATTCTTTAATAAAACATCATTTACACAAATAAAAATGTTTTATTAGAGATATATAGTTATACATATATGTATTTTAATCCTGAACAAGTTAACACACAATTTAAACTGCACGTTTTAAAGTTACAAAACTTTTCATAATCAACAATCTTTAAAGTTTTTATAAATCAATACTAATTAACCACCATATCTACTGAGTATTAGAGCTTTTAAGCCTTCAAACATTTGTTAAAATAGTTTGAACTTAACAATTAAGTAGGACGTAATCAGTCACATAAAGTTTTTGGTATCAACAGTTTTAAGGAATCTCAATGAGTTACCTTAAACAAAAAAGTATTTAAATCTACATTTATCAACAATTCTCACAGCGTTCATTAATATTTTTTACTATCAGACAGTCTTTAAGTTATAGTAGTTTGAATGATCTTCATCTATTTTGTACTTAAAAGTAGACAGGAAATATGTACCTGTCTAGTTTGTTTTTGTCAAAAATTAATCAGAATCATCTGAGAAACAGTTGAGGCATATGTATTTTCTGATATCACCCTTAATACATGTGATGTGAGCCCATCCTTTGCATAAAATACATTGTATCCAGTCAAGTCCAGATGTATCGTCATTATAAGACTCGACGCAAACTAAACAGCAGCAGGTATCTTCTTCACTGTCATCCTGAAGAATATGCTTAATAATCTGAGATTTTTTTTTTTCCGTGAACATATAAGGTACATGTTAATACTTACCCCGCTCAATCTGTTAATTTTAGCCCCAAGGTCACTTTTTATACTTCATCAATTACAGAAAATAATCTAGTAGAAATAATTAAAAACAATTGTAGTAGTTTTAAAGTGAATAGAATAGAGATTCATTTAGGATACATTTTGATTCTATTTAGCGAATAAATAAATCTTAAATCAATTTATTACGAAGTACGAAAAGTTCGTTTACCTGTAAATACGAGGGTCCTGTGCACAACTATCATTAGCGATGACCCGTTGAACACTGATAAGTCAGGACACGTTCGGCTGTGTATAAAGGGTATTCTAAACCGAGTCTCATATTTTTGACACTTCGCGTTTGGCGGTAATAAGCTTGTTAATACCTACCCCCGTTAAAACCAGCCCCGCGCTCCCCTACTGTCTATTTCTATACATACAAACTTCCCATACATTTCGTGGTGGTAGTTAAAACTAGACGGGACATTTGAAGTTCCATGACAACTCTTGAATTTTCCTTTAAAATCTTTGCAAACATTGTTCTATTCTATTTTATTGTTATATTTTGTTCCTTGTTTTCGTTTGACGTCTAGTTTGTCGGGTATAATCCGTATTCAGAAGCAAAAGGAGAATTGAATTGTAAAAAGCTTTTGTAGTGGGAATCCATTTTCAGTGCTTTCTTGCTAGTTTCCTCAGTGCAGCTGTGTTATGAAAAGTCACGGTCGTGTTATAGAAAAACATCTTTAAGCAGTGCCAAAATTATTTGATTCAAACTATAAATTTATACCCTGTCATTCTTTGAACTTTTTTATTCAAAATATCTTCTACAATTTGCAGATAGAGAATTTATCAAAAACATACAATTCTAATGCGTCTACTACATCATTTATTTACTTAGCATTACACTCATAGGTGTTCAAGGTGCATTTGAATATGTTGTGCACGTGTTACACGATGCATTTATTAATAATGACGGTTTAATTGTCCCTCTATGTATGGTAACACTGTTCAATGACTAGTTGACATTCAGATTAGACTGTAAAATATTTTGCTTAGACAATCAACAGGTAAGTAGTTACAAGGGTCGCTTAAATATTTTAGTGTTTTAAAAAAATACTCCAGTACAAATAAATTTAAGTCGCTGAGTTTAAGTGAAGTTTCCTTTTAGTGTCCTGAAATTAAATTCAGGACAGTTCCCATAACCCAAAGACTAACTAAAGAAACAACGAAATACATGTAATATATATTCTATCTAATGAAAACGTACCTACTAAATGCTTAAAAAAAAACTTTCATCACCAAAAATGATCATTTTCCCTTTTGATGTCACGATGTCGTAAGTCTCGTATCAGTAATTATGGAACAAAAACGTGAATACTTACTACGTACTAAGGTTCATAGCAACAGCTAAGATAGCTTACCGGATCAACACCGAGATATCAATATAATTAATGTTGTTATTATCAAGGCGCGTTGATTAAGATATCGTATTCGTATTATCTGCTCTAAGGACCCGGCTTATCATTGCCATTGTCAGTTGATTTTGCAACTCAAGTGGCTGTGGTGTAATTGTTCTGTGCTGTATTAAGTGCTTCTTCAAATATGAGTGCGAAAAAGAGGGTAAGCGTGTTTGTTTAAAGGTATTACGAGCGTCATAGGTACTTGTAAATAAATGGTAGTTAACTCGACCTATTTACTTTAAAAACAAGAATTAAGGTAATTAGTTACTCGGCAATTGACGTTTGTGCGTTATTATACTAATTACTTCCATATTATTTTCGGACTAGTAACAGCATTTTATTACGGCCTGATTGCAGTTTAATAAGCCAATATAAATTTGTCTACCCAAAATTCTGATGGGCATACATATTTTAACCTTAATTTAAATTTAAGGAGCCAAATATTTCACTACTTAGAAACTGCTTTAATTTAAGATTATAAAGTAAAAGAAGTTCTGTATATACGTGTAGTAATGCAATCGCTGCATAGCATGCGGAATGGGCAATTTTCATAGGACAATTAACTTACGCTTGCACGAAGAACAATAATTATACAAGAATGAAGTCATTCGTTACTGATAATACACTAAAAAAACATATGTACGCAGCAACGGTGACTAGACATCATTTAAATCTATATCCAACTTCGCTGTCAGTTCGCATTTACTCCGGAATCCGCTAAATTCCAAAGCGATTCTGATCTAAATACGAATTATATGTGCACCCACATACTTTAGTATTGTTTTAACATGACGTTTATTGAGTTGCAAGAATTTCCTCCACATGATTACGTCCTGCTCAAGACTTCATATATAATAGCTAAAGGAAGCAGCCTGCGACAGGCGTGCGGCACTAATCAATTAATGGCAATCGACATCACGTGCGCGGGCGCCGCAGCACACGACGCGACCACGTTGCCTGGCATTGTACTCAGTGACCAAGTTAAATGCCATCGTATTGGACTAAATAAATTGACCCCATATCTTTATGAAATTTCATTCAACATTTCGTAACTTCGATAAATTTTCTTTATGAAAAACGTTTGTTATAGTGTTTTTAGTTGGTTAGTTTTGTTTATTAGTTCAATTACACATATCATTTTCATGCTAATGAGCTTTTTCTTTCTTAAAATTGTTTTGATATTCTATTTAATAATTAAAAATGGTGGAACATGTTTTTAAAGCCACATTTTACTAATATTTGGAAGCTTTTCTTAAGTTTACTGTATAATGCAAGCGCATAGTAACATCGTATAAAAGATTTAATTTTAGAAGTTAGCAGACTATGTAAGGTCAGTTACCTACACCCGTTGCAGTTTATCTCCATTGAAATTTTAAGCGTAATTCGCTTTGCCGCTGTCTGGCAAACTCAGGTTCTTTTAACGAATATGCTAAATTACATGCACGTTGTATTCTTTGTTTAACATTTGCTAAGGTTACAGGTACAAATAGGTATATTAAGTCCACAAAGTCGTATTGCTTACGTTCGAAGTTAAACAACCTTTTTCGTCAGATCGTGTTTGGATCATTATGACCCTACGTAAATACGTTGAACGATCGGCCCTTTGTTTAGTTGTGACGGCAGTAATAAATGAAAAACTATTTTTTTATTGAAGGGCAGCAGGAATCGATAATAAATTGTATTAATTTTCTAGCAACGCGGAATCTTTGATCGATGAATTCAAAACAAAACGTACAGGATTCTTTGTTAATGCAACGTTGTCGGAATGTCGAAGTACTGATACTAAGGTCGTGTAGGCTTCCTCGTTTGAACGAATTTTCCGCCTTACGTTCGTATGAGGCAAGTAGCTATTTTAATTTCAACTGTCATGTTAATTGTAAATGTCATGTTTGTATTAACACTATAGATTGATAGAACAATACTCTTTAGCTACCAATCACAAAACAAATTTTGCCTATAAATTGTGCCGACTTTGCTTTGAGGGGATTCTACGTTAAAATACACAGTTTATGTATGTAAAAAATCGTAGCTAAAAGTTGAAAGAGCAAGGTAGATGGAAAATACCGCAAAAGAAAACTAGGAAGTTGTGCTCCGTAGTCATAATCTGTGTTAACAAAATAAATCAATATGTCAGAGCTGTTTGTGGTGTAAACACGGACAAGGTCGAGCATCTGTCTGCTGCAAACAAAGTTATGGGGTGTTGGTTGTTACATTGACAATACAACTCATGCGTTAAATAAACCTGTTCCCTTCAGACCATGAGAATATTCCATGACGGACTTTGAATAGACGGGAATATCATTCAATTATCATTATTCCTATGAACTGCACGATATACAGCGTGTTCCTAAATGTCAGCATTATAATAATGAAACAAGTAATCGGTAGCCGAGCAAGATAATCTTGTGTTTATCTTGGGCTTATCGTAACCCTGGCCTCAATTTTTGGACGTTAGATATTTCATTATCAATTAAATATAAACTCAAATTGATTGTAAAGTAAAGATATTTTGATTATTTTTATCTAAAATAACGATCTTTCAGGACAGTCTACCTACTTGTATGATTTTTAATGATAATTGCGTAATTTGATAATATTATACGGCGTAATTTAATAGCTACTAACTTTTCTGACACTTAGTTTTAGGGCCAACGTTTTTGCAATAAAGTTTTTTCTGCACGGTATAGTTATCAAATTTTACCGTTACCGTACCGTACCTTTGTTGTACCTTTTTCATTACACCAACGTAACTGAAAAATAAAAGTAAAAGTTGGTTATGCAAGTTTGAAAATCGTATTACAAGCGTTCAGTAGCGCTGCATCTACGCGCAGGCGAAGCGTAATTGCATCTGCGCGGCCACTAAAATTAGTGCACGAAAATTATCGCTTTCATACATAACCTACACACCAGACTGCACTGTTAGCAACAAAACTTAGGTAACAAAACCAATGAAAAATACTACGTTAGTTGTGATGTAGAAAATTGGTGTTTAAAACATATTTAATTTGATAGGGCAGTGTTTTTAATGTGAATGAGTTTACTGACTTTTGTTGCTGACCGTACCTACTGAGCTTACTATTTGTTAAAGATTCTGTCGAATTAAAGAATCCTCACACAGCATACTACGTAAGTACGTACTGCTGTCTTTTCTGAACTGCTCACATACTAGTATCACGTGTGAATTGACGATCTCGCAGTGTTTTGGCCTTCACTGAACATAGAGTACATAAATCTCTTGAAAAAAACTGTTGGTCGAAATACTGTCAGTTTATTAATTTCTTACAATGAATTATACATATAAATAATACGCACTTACTTATACATATTATATGGCTTCCTTATATTTATAACACAATTGTTATTACATTATGTTTACAAATTAACGACTTCCGTGGTCTCCGAAAACTAAAAGCAAGTTCATACTTATTGCCCTAATCCTCGCTGTGTAAACATTTCGTAGAGTAATTTTCCTCTTCGAACCATGAGTCACTGTTAGGCCACCGCATTGTTTATATTATTTTAAATTGGTATCATTGAGATACGCTTCGTGTAGAAACAGCAGGTTGGCAGCACGTGTACTAACGCCGATGTAAACAACCATACAAATGATACCAGCGTCTAGTTTAGTTGGCAAACTGCTCGCGTTTCACTTATTTTGCCTTCAATTCTCAGTACTCGATTTGAATACTATACTCTGTTAGATAAAATGCATAAAACAGCTCATTGTGATTGACCAAGTCTCATAGATAATTCTGACATTCGACGTGATCACATGACAGTTGGAATTGACGCGGCGGCGAACAAAGAAATGATAAAGTTATAATGGAACGCCGCTCATGCTGCTAACAAAGAGACGCCAATATTTTCAACTGTGACATAAGTTACTAAACTACCTATTTACTTGTTGATTGCACTATCTGAAGTTTGTTGTATGCATGCATAATTTGCTTGTATAATAAATAGATTAAAATAACATTAAATATCTCATGAATGAATGTTCTACGTGCGTAGCTAATCAAACAACTGTCAATACACGACTTTTAATTTTAAACTCTTCATGTAAAATCGCCATTTAACAAAAAAACATCTACTACACGTTTCTTTTATTTCCAACTAACAAAGAACTGATTGCAAGTCTGAATTTTCATTTTCATTGTTGTGCGGATAATAACAATAGGCGTTATTGCACGCATGTATGAGCAATTAAAGTAAGCCTTAGTAACGGCACTGACAATGGCCGTAAAATAAACAAATAACAGAATACATACCTGTTCTTAAAAAAAAATCTCCTTGTTTCCCCTTTTTATTGATTGTAGGAAGTTTACGTGGCCGTCGTAGCTCAAAATAAGTTGTCAGGATCGCAAATACATACAAGGAATGGTGAAATTCCAAGACTGTTAAAAGCAAACGTTTTACTGCTGGCGTTTATTAAATTTACGACAGACGACAATAAACAGACTTAAATACATGCCATAAGAATGGGATCGTTGTGACGTAATTGATTTGAATTTACGTACGCAAATTTAATGTTGGGTTCTAGGGTAAACTTTTATTATGCTAAAGCCTTGGCATTGATACTGACGCTTATCTTGATGTATAGTTGTGTGCTTATGTATTCATATGCCTACCCTAGAAAAATTGTGTCAACCGTATTGATAGATGACTCGAATATTACTTCAGGCTCTATTTTTAGATACATCGTTTGTAATTTTATGAAATGCCCATGAAACACGCCGTTCATCCAAAATAACCAACTCGATCGTTTTCTATGTAGGTAATTTATGGAACACTGCAATGTTGCTGCATTGGGTTACAATGCGCGCGCTGCCTTATTATCGACTACTAGAATAACTATTAAAAATTAATTCTTGTTTTTTTTTTGTTGTAGACGGAAAGTGAGACGTCATGCGAAGAAGCAGCAAGACTGACGGCAGAGGGGGCGGCGGCTGACGCTGACGACGACGAGGCTTACGACTATGGGGCCCTGCCGCCTCCCCCCGACGGGGGCTACGGCTGGGTCGTGGTCTTCGCCTCCTTCATGTGCAACATGATCGTAGACGGCATCGCCTACACATTTGGCATATTCCTACCAGAACTCGTGACGTATTTCGGCGAGGGTAAAGGCACAGTGGCGTGGGTTGGCAGTTTGCTGTCCGGATTTTATCTCGCAGCCGGTAAGCTTTATAATATTGTATATCGTAAATTCCAGTGATATATTTGCTTTATGAGATTATTTCGGCTAACGTTCTTTATTGATTACATCCCTAGTCATCCCTACGTATCACATGAAATTCACATTTATTAGGATATTGTTTACAGTGAGTACGTCATGATAGACAGTATTCAGATCATTGAACGCTTGACTCACAAATTGGTAATTGAAAAGACCTTTAGCATTCCTTCTTTTTGGACGTCATTTCCAGTCAAGCGCGTTCATTTCCTATCAATTCAGGTCACGTCGGCACATGTTGCTAGCTGTTCATTATTCATGTGCGGATTGCAGATACCTTTGTACTCTAACGAGATATATAGCTATTGTTTATGAGTACGTAAATATTGTACTTGCTTCGCCTTGTAAGCGTATCCTAACAATAAATTCGTCATTTTATTATCTTGGCTTCCTGCCTTCATAGTTAATGCAAATTATGAGATTAATTTCCTTGTTACGAATTTGAAAGAGATTGAATGAAATTAAGATCTCATAGTGTCTTGAACTTAAACTATATGATAAGAAATAACGCTCATGTACAGGTAGGTAAATTTTTTGCGTATCGTAATTTTAAAATATATGCTTGATACTAAATATTATCATTCAGTTGTTGGCTACTGATAGCGCGTGCCAAGCATGCACGTACTGTGGTAATTGACACTTGAAGCGAGTGCAGTAAAACAAAATAACCGTGTCGCAGTTAATCCTTGTTCATTACTATACATCGGATCCGTTAGATAATCGAGTGCTTACATTAGTGATAGTAAATCCATCCCGATAACACGAAATAATCTTAAGCCACGAGTACAGAGGTTTTATTCATGTTACGCCCTATATCGATTAAATTAATAACTTTCATAATGATAATCTATCTTCAGATCTGTAAATGTGTAAATAACATCTATTTTCCCTTGCATTTTAAACATATAGCAGTTTATCTGAGAATCCCTCGTTATCTTCTTTATCTATTTTAAAGTGCCATTGACCTGATTGGAAATACCGATTACGGTTATAGATAGGTGATGTTCCGATAAAAATGTGTTATAAAACTTACTATGGACTATTTTATACTGTGATTTGCAAAAGCGTCTTATCAATAGGGCCTGGCATAGTGACCCAAACATTTCACACTCTTGCTTATCTTTGCCCGAACTTTGATTTGAAACAGAATTTGCTTAGAATTTTAGTACATACCAAACTATATACTTATTTAGGTGTGCTATATATTTGTGTTTACACAATTGAATACTTATTTGAACGAGGCCGATGTATAACGTGTTGTTTTCCTAATAAAAGTGTGTATTGATATGTAATTAGGTCACCAGTTCCTTTACCACATAATCCTGTTGGTTTATAAACACTATCTGTCTTGCATTAGTGCTTCTTTCATTGCCAAAATTTTGCACTTACAATAGGTAAATTGTTATATGATTGAGTGACGGTATATTAAAAATTACATTATCTTCGTAAACTTATATGACGGGATATGTGATATAAATAATTATGCCTCATAAAAAGGTGTAAGGATTTGAATGGCTGACAAACAGCATTATAAATCACATCTCCTTATAAAGAATTACACAATAATCACACGAGGTTTGTGTAAAATGAATCTTTTATAACGTAGCATCGATTCCTTGAACTGGATTGCAAGTATTTAAATAATACATCGAGTAGCTCAGATCAAGTTTGTTATGTAGGTTTTAGTACCAAGGTGGTCACTTGACTATTATAATGATCTTACTTGGTATGTTTATACCATAGCGTGCTGTGAATTTAGTATCTATTAAGTCTATGACGTGATACTTTGTAGTCCTTAGAACTTAACATAATACTATGTATTTTATCAGAAAATAGGATTAACCACGTTGATGAGAGCAATTGTGTAAAATATAAGTTCAATGGTTTATAAATAGACTACACCTATAATTACTAAAAACATTTAAATATAAATAGACATGCCGGAAGGTGTCTCGGTCATGGAAGGACTTATAATGACCTTAAAGGTTACGTCCTTCAAAAAGGTCACGTTCGTATGAAGCATCGAACTTATTTTAGGAACGTATGTAACGAAACAATGTTAGAACATCAACCTTATATAAAAGGGAGACTGACTGACAACCGCAAAAAGCAAATGGAATAAAAAAGTTTAATGTAAAAAAGGTTTAATATATATGAGCAATTTAATTTGAGTTCAAAGCTTCTCGCAAAATGAAATCTTATAACATCACGCTGCATTCGATCTTAATGAGCAACTTAATTAGTTTCTTATAGGAGAATTCTTAGTAAAGGCTCTCAATCATAACTTAATTAGACCGATTTGTAAACTATTTAGTAACGGGAACATATTAAATGCTAATAAAATTACGTATTATTGTGTTTATGTACCCAACTACTATAGGTAGAATATTAAAATTTACACTGTTTTCATCTCAACATATCGATTTATGACGTTTAGGGTCCTACAACCACCTTTTAAAATAAGGTTGCTGCAGTTTTAAAAGCGAGATGATTCTCTACGCCGTGTAGTGCGCTATCTCGATTCA
The DNA here is from genome assembly GCF_003590095.1 of Trichoplusia ni. Taxonomy (NCBI): domain Eukaryota; kingdom Metazoa; phylum Arthropoda; class Insecta; order Lepidoptera; family Noctuidae; genus Trichoplusia; species Trichoplusia ni. Next base: position 2,402,433 of record NC_039502.1, read on the forward strand.
AAGAGTTGAGAGAGAGACACGTTACGTTAGGCATTCTGGCCCTCGTTTCATGTTTTTTTTGTACAATGACTTCTTCTATATTATTTACTAAGAAAATCAATCTTGTCATCAGGTCCTGTGGTGTCAGCATTATGTAACAAGTTCGGATGTCGCGCCGTCTGCGTTGCCGGCTCCTTTGTGGCCGCAACTGCGTTCGTTATCTCCACATTCAGCAAAAGTGTCACCATGATGATGATCACGTACGGATTGATTGGAGGTAAGCTTTTTCTACCAGAGATTTTTCAGTGACATTTAAACTATGTGGCTCATTTTTTTTTTAAGAGAAATTCGAAATGCTATGCAGGGAAAGTAGTTAGGAGTAGAGGTTTTAAACACTGCACGTCCGACATATTTTGATGGATGAATTTAGAAAAATTAAGCGCTTTTCTGCTCAAAGAAAAAATAAATGTGTGATTTTTATCACCTTGTTTTTGCATCATCTGTTAATCATAAGTTGTTTAAATAATATATTTTTTTTACTCCTTTATGATAGCCTTCACGCTAATAAAGTGGCAAATGTAATGTTTTATATGCATAAGTATTTGCATAATGATTATTGTATAACACACCTTTGTTTTACACATAATTAAAAGAGATTATCAGATTACAAATACATGCAAATGTATCATTATTTTACTGCCGTTGTTAGCTAACACATAAACATTTTAGACTTGTAAAACTAAACAAATATTAGATTTGAGAACAGAAATATTTTGTCTCTACTTCACAAATATTGTAAAGTTTAGTCTAGTCGAAAAATGCAATAATAATAAAAATAAATTTGCTGTCAACGGGACAGATGATACGTGATTATTCATTTTTGATTCATAACACCTCGTGACAAGAATATGAAAAATTTGTGCCAATTTTGAAATTGAAAACATCGTTTTTCTCATATTTCTTTTTTGTATTCTCCTTTTTGCATTAGAAAGCGAATTAAATACCAATTTTCTAACAGTTTCTGCTAAGATCCATGTCTCGAGTAATTAAGTAGGAGCGCATGTAAACATCGTAATTTGTATTGACTTGAGGTAAATTTAGAATCGCTTGGCAATAAAACGGTTTGCAGGACTCATGTGGAACGTGAGACTTATGTAAATGTCCAATGGCCTTGGCACGCTGGCATAGTTACTGCATGGCGTCGCCGAGTCGGTAATCCGTCCTTCGAACCATGGTTTCTGTCAACACAAACTTTAAGGATACAGCTATTGTAGTTTATAGTACATAGTTATATCATTACGAGCGAATGGTCATCATAACAGATGCTAAAATGAGGCCAAATGGAACCATTCTGTGACTGAGATAATAAGTTTACAACTGGCTCGTTTGATTCATCTACATACATGTATAATATCGCAATACATAACACTGTGGGTTTCAGATTTCCGCTCGAACTTTTCATACTTAGCAACAGATATCGTATTTACGTTAATATGCAGATTATTCTATCAACTAAATGATGAGTCAATTAATTTTAACATCAACACATGAGTCAGACGTACACTTACATGTTCATATTCGTTTGAAGTTTACAATTACATCTTTAATGTATGTTGTCCATAGAAGCATGTTTTTCCCTGACTTTAATATATTTCATAGATTCCGTCTTTTGTCCTTAAATGCATTTTAAATTTATTGTTAATGGGTGATTGTGTTGGTATTGTTCTTTGTTTATAGACGTTTTGAATTCTGACCGAGTCATGTTCGTAATGTTTGTATTTTCACAACAGGGTTGTCTGTTCTCGAACTTTTATAGTGTATTCGAAACTTTCAGGTATTTCTTTTATTTCCTAACTTCGGCCATCCAATTTGCTTAACCTTTGTAGCTTTTTGTTTGATTACTTTTCATGCTATTGCTTATAGATATAATGTAGTGAACCCGTTTTTAAATAGTCTATTCTGCATGTATCGATTTTATTAAACGTAACTATGTTGCTGCTCGTGTGTGAAAACTTTATTGCAGGGGAAAAAATGTCGGTTCATTAATTTCTGTGACTACAATATTGTTAATACTGCAGAAATTGCGTATTTACATCAATTAGAATCCAATTGCAAACAACTCGATAGTCTATCGATACCATTTTTAGTTTCTTTAATCCCTCTATATCAAGTTGAAGTTGTCGAGTGATAAGATAAGACTGTCTTATTGTTTCTATTACTATCATTGTTTTCTGATAACTATAAAGTTAGTCTGTGGGGAAATCACCCGAGGCTGATGTTAATTACTTAAATGACTATTCAGAGCATTCATTTTATGCCACATGTCTCTTGCAGCTCAATAAAAAGAGTCGAAGGACGCTCGTTTATATATTCATGGTGCACGCGGTTATGGGATTTATTCAAAGCTATTTAACATTTATGTTAAACTTTATGACAGCGTATAACAATTTTAGGTCAGGTTTTCAGTAACTTCAAATATATGGAACACCAAGCTAAACATTTGTGTATAGACATAGCTCTAGTATATTCTGTCAAAGAAAAACTCTAGTTCTAAACAAAGATTTCTTTTGTACTTACATATTTGACCGCGTCTTTCTTTTCCGATAAAACAAGACGCTTGAATTATTAAAAACGTTTCGACACGTTCTTTGTTCTCTCGAACCCTTGAAAACCGAGGCAACAGCCCGTGTGTGAAATTGGACATTTGCCAGCAGACACCAATGTGGACGAAGCGGCTTAAATGACGCTTTATTTTGTAGTGTTAAGCCCTTCTGGCAATTAGCTACATTCGAAGAAAAGCGGGGGTTTCCATTCCACGAATGCAGCGTTATGCCTGGCTATTAAAATAACCTATGAACACGCTATTTTTGCAAATTAATATCGCTTTAACGTTAGCTTCGCTGTACGAGGAGGGGGATCGATTAGTATTAAAAAAAATGTAGCACGTTGTTACTGAATGTAAAACTGAATTTAAAACGCCTCGCGAATGGATTAAAATAGCCTACTACTGGATAAAAATAGAGATGAGTTAAAGATTATATTGAGCTTTATCAGGCTGATTGTTTTAATTGTTCGACCATGTGAAGTCCTACCATAGAGACTCAGTTGAAGGCTTGAAGGTCGTTAGAACATGGAACGCTTGGCTACATGCCAAATGTTGCCGACATGGCGCCTAACTAGGCTAGAATAGTCTTTAATTGCACATTGATACCGCATTTTTTTTTCAAATAAATTCTCGCTCTTGACAGTTCTTTACAATGTTGCACTTAAATCGTTGAGTATTAGGAATATCCGATCTGACCCAATTCTTGAATATGTTCGTGTGGCGAGCATTCAAGGTTTCAACGATGGAAAAACACGGCGACCATTTTGGTTCAATCATTTCAAAATCGAAATAATTTATCACATGACATTATCATGATATGGGTTATTTTATAAGTTATTTAATAATCTTTCAGTAAAGTCTTATCCTCACAATTACTAAAAACGAACCAAATAGGTAGTGTCAAGAAGTTATGAAAAATAGTTCTGATAATTAGCACGTCTGTTTAGCACCAATTTTAAATCCCAGTTGGCAGTCGACCGTTGAGATCATCGATTCTCAATGTCAAGACTATTCAGAAGCTGTTACCAGGTACTTCACGATCACCAAAGACGAAATCAATAACTTTTCAACGCTACTAATATCGAATTAGGGTATTGGTATATATCTCATCACTTTTTAGACAACGTGATCGACTGATTTCGTTATTTCCAGTATAATATACCATATAGTGTAGTAAAGTAACAAAAACCGTTTTTAGAAGACATTAGGTACTTGGGATTAACACAGTAACGAATATGGATATTTGATGTATGTACAATAAATTGTACATTGAGCCTATAGTGTTATTAACAACTTCACAGGTACAGAATATTTGGTCATTGTATTTTTAAGTGATAAATAAATGTTAGCAACTTGGCATACTGCATATAATCAAATATGAAAACAATTTAGTCTGTTAAGGATATCTGTTTGTTAACAGCAGAGTAGATAATTAAGTTTGTACGATTTCTAACAGATCTGTTTCAGTATGAAAACTTGCAAGTGCATATTAAGTTACGAAGGTAGTCCGCGTTTATACAAAATCTTAATTTCCTTGTAACGTGATATGTAAATGAATAAATTTTGAGTAACAGAGAGAATTTGGGAGAGGTATTTGTTCCACATCCGTGCCAGACTGACCATGCACAAAAAAGTTTCTACTAATTTTAAGTAATAATAGAGCGCTTCCAAGAATTACTAGAGGACGTTTGTACATTTATCAAGTGTATCCAACACAAGTATTTAATATTCTTGAGTTAATTTATTACATCATTTAACCTATATACGTTGTAAATTACTTCTGAATCTGGGTCTCCTATGCTCTTTGCATTGGCGAAGTGTCGATTCATTGTACCTTTTCCAGCTGCTAACATTGTATGTAAATTAATGATTAATTATTTTGTCGAGAAAAGTGGAATATCGCACTGGGAAATGACGCATGCGTACAGTGGCGACGACCTCTTTGAAGCAGGCAACAACCCATATGCGCCTTTGTGCGGTTTCAAATACTGATTTGTGGGCTGACAACAAACTGAGTCATCGTATCATGTTCTGAATTCATTGTTTAGTTCGCGTAATACAGCAATAATCTAAATGGATTACGATCACGTAATTAAATGTTATGGCGTAACGCATTCTCGCTTATTTTATGACGTTTCGAGTCCTAGCGGCGCCTTAAGATGTTGCCTAGTAACGTGTCAAGGTCGCAGACAAATGAAGTCAGAAGGGTTACCTCCTTGGAGACCCGTCGCGACGCCATTGTCAACGTGGGAACGTCTGGATACGATTAATATAAAATTTAAACAACCGTACACCACGTGGGTAATTAGATGCATAGATGTTTTTTGTTTAGACTCAACAGCAAAATTTCACGCTGTGGGGGTGTCTTAAAATAGGCAAATGTGTATCTTAAAATTATTTAATTAATTTAGCATGAAATAAAATATTTCCATAGAATATAAAATATCGACGTTTAATTTTTCATTTATACACTTGCATTAAATTATCATAGCAAAAATAAACTTATAGATTTTGCAAAAGTAAAGAAAGAACAAAACTAATCAGATGTCAATGTCCACGAGAAGTGAGATATCAGTAATAGCGTGACGATTCCTCTTTTTATATCACTCGCCAAATTGTACGTGACGTAGACACCTCATGCAAATTGGTCAAAGTTCCCTGTAATTTGGGATACTGCCAAATTGAGCAACGGCTACTAATCATAGTGCTTCACCTCTTTGAAGATTCTGATTTGCGTAGTGACGCGGGTTTTATCTAAACACATGCATGCATGCTGATTTATCAGTCGGCGCTCTTACTCATTGTGAAAACAAACTTTAATGGCGACACAAAGAGCTTTCAAAACAAGAATTTTCCTTGACACTACTTCACCTTCCGAGTTCAATGTACTCAGCAAAATGAGAGCTCACGTGAAACTTACTAAAAGGGTCTGGTTGTGGTTGGTTTAATTAAAAAGGTATCTCAAGGTTCAACTTAAAGACATAAGTTATGTGTAAAAACGTTGACCGAAAATGAACAGGCAGAAAAATTAAACAAAAATTATTTACGAGTGGATAATGTTTGAAATGAAAATCTCTTTGTTACAGGTCTCGGATTTGGTATGATCTACCTACCATCAGTAGTGGCAGTGGGCTACTACTTCGAGTCTCGGCGATCCCTCGCTACCGGCATAGCTGTGTGTGGCTCAGGAGTCGGCACCTTTAGCTTTGCCCCCCTTGCAGCACTCCTGCTTAATGAATTCGGGTCCTGGCAAAATGCTAACTTCTTGCTCGCCGGATTGATCCTTAACTGCGCGGTCTTTGGTGCTCTGATGAGGCCTTTGGTCTATCCTAAGGTTTGTACATACATCAAAGTAGTTAATCATTGCAAATTCTTAGAAATCCAATAAGGATTTATGTTCCACATGTTAATTAATGGAGTTGAAATAATGAAGTTATTAAAGTAAATGATTTTCAACGAGCGTTATTTACGACGGTAATCCCGTGCGATAAATACGTGGAAACGATTAAATTGTACTTGTGTACTTATCGATCTATTAGTACCAATTGATGACTCTGTATTCTACAAATAGAATTACGAAACATTGTTCTATACTATAAGAAAAAGTTCTAAAGCAAATTTGATTTTCGGAATTGTTAAAAATTACAGACCTCAGGCGAAAAGCCTTTACTACAACGTATGGCTGAAGAAAAACGCCTACAAATGGAAAGGGGTTCTATCGGTGGATCATATTTTGTGGTCCAATTACCCGATGGTACTATGGAGAAGAGGCTGAAGGTGAACGTAGTAGACGATTCTGTATGTAGTTGCTTTCACTAATACTTTTCTAGTTCTAAGGTGGTGGGGTATTCCTAGCAGAAGGCTAGACACTTTTCAGTGGTCTCGTTTTTTCGCTTGTTGTGCTAACAAAATTTGAAGCATGTTTTGACTTCGTATGTATGTACGTGCACTAAGTTAGAATTTATTGGCAATTATCTGGACTCAGTTTCGGTAGTTATTATACGAAAGAGCCACTATAATTTAAAGAGAAGAATTTCAATGATTTCACGCGTGATAAATCCCTTGAATTTCAAAACAAGAGGGATTTGTTATCTTAGTTTTAGTTTCCCAGTTCAGATCATTTATGAGCTATATGAGAACCTCCTTTCTTTGAAGTCGCTTAATGAACGAAAGGACCAAAATACTGTTAGTTTTATTTTACAAAGGGTGCGAATTACAAGACTCATTTCACTTCTACAAATTATAATATGGATTCTAACACGAAAATCACAAATTTTCTTTTTCTGTCCCTTCTATAAAATTCCTATTCAACCAAATTACTAATTTGCTGGAATTGCTGCATAAAATAGACTTGTCTAGAAATAGTACGTTTTACAAATAGACTCGGTTTCTACTTATAAGCGATACGGTTCTCTGAATCGTCGTCGTACTGCGAAACAAGTTCATATATTATGCAGCGGTTTCATGCTTTGTTGAGGGCAATGCCTTCAAATGATTGGCAAGCTTTCCCCTTTTCTTTTGTCCCTATTATTACTGTGAAGTGAATTGTTATCGAGTGTATTTTCCAATCTCTTCGAACTACGGGAAGGGACCGATGCATGCAAGCAGTAGCTGTTGTTTGAAAACTTTAGATGTCGCATCGCACTGTAGTTGGCACCGCTTGAAAACTCTCTCTCTCTCTAAGCTTACATAGATGTCTACCTCTTAGAAGCCAGTTATACCTTGATACGATGACATTAGAGTACAAATAGGTTTAGAATTAGAACTAAACGAACTCCAGTCATGTTTTCAATCCCAATTTTAATATGGAAACCAAATCTTCCTCCAAAACTGTCATTGGCTTACCAAAATTTTACGGGATTCAAAATATTTCTGGGGACTATATAAACTAGTTAAAGCATGTGATTCGATCGTATCTCAAGGTATGACATGTCCCACACTTTACACTTAACAAAAAGCCTTTGCGTCACCAGGCACCATTAAACATCGACCCTGGAGTACATTCGTCTCTGAACCTGGAAGCTTTAGCCCGCGTACCGACCGTCCCTAACATGCCTGGAGTACCGACAGTGCCTACCCTGCCTACTATCACTGAAGCTAAAGTTGCTGATGACGGTGGTGATAAGAAAAAGGTATGTATTTGTTTGCTATTTAAAGCCGCGTCCAAACTGAACATAAAGTCAGTCGCTGACTGTCCTCAAGTCTCATGCATTTTATTGTTTTTCATACATGGTAACTTTTTTGTTTACACCCGACTGAAAATTGGACCATCGATAGCTGACTGACATGTTTTGTATGAACGCGTCTTAAAAAAAATCCTTTATTTTCAATTACGATGAGATTCTAATCCGTTGCCTTTTTATTTTCTGTTAGCTACAAAAGCAGAGAACGCTGCTTTTTTCATACTGTTTTGCTTTCCCTTTAACATTTATTCACTTTTGAAGCTTTCATAATTATCAATCACTCACTTATACATATTTTATTAAATAAATATACCTAATGTTACCTTCACTAAGTGCGGTATTACATTATAGTAATTATAGATGTTCTAGACCAGACAATATTAATATAGGTTCATGATAAGGAGCATGCAATTGCGCAATTGTTATAATAATATTAAAGTACGTAGCTCTACTTACCTATCTTTTACGAATATTACTATGTTATGATAAAATATTGACTGTGAGCGATGTCTGAACAACCTACACTATACACGATAAACACATACATAGGTAGTTCGGTCAATAACAAACAGATGAACGTGTCTAATACGTGACATTATGAATAATCCGAAAAAGGCGAGGCTATTTAAAAACATCAATAAAAACATAATTACCTATCAATTTTAAGTGTGTTTAAATATAACAAACAAAAGACTCAAACACGGAATGATCTTCAGGTCAAAGTCAAAGTCACTAATCATAAACTGCTTGCATAAACAATGACTAATAAATATAAAGTACCTGTTAAACTTTATTAATAATTTAATTTATCAATAATTTATTGTGAAATTGTAAACGTTTACTTGTAATTTCACTTTTACCCTGCTATTTGGTAAACTGTAATGTAGGTAAGTTTTAATTAAATTAATGACTCTTTTAATAGAGTCACGCAATTTATGTAAATGATATGTATATATACTTCTATGACGATGTGCAGTAGAAATATGTGTTAGTCGGTAATTTTTTTAGCTGCCATTATCGACATAAGCATAATTGTAATTTTTCTATAGAAACCCGAAGTAAAGTCATCAGGGCCCCAATTCTGCTATTTACAACGGACGATGAATGAATGAAAATTGGCTTAAAATGACCTTTTTTGTATCTTTTCCTACAAAATAATTGGAAATTCAGTACGAGACGGCACACTGAAATTCAAAAAAATGAATTTCCAATTATCGTTTTAACAAAATGCTTAAGAAAATAGGAATAATTTCAAATGTAATCCAACTGCTATTCATTTTTCGGCCGTTTGAAAGCGAAGAATCGGGTCCCTGGGCGACTTTTAAGTCTTCATGTGACCGCTACAATTACAGGACAAGAGCACTCAAATGAATAATATTGATTTCCTTTAAGCTGGCACCTATAACAATAAATATAAATATAGGTAGAACGTAGGTACGTTCCGTATGTTAAGGAAAATCATTCAAGTGCTTATCGCCTCATGCAAATCATAAATGGCAGCTAATAGGGCAGCATATAAAGTCAATATTTTACGTCGTTTTATGCGGTAATAACATAATGCATCATTCTATTATAATCCCAGTAGGTATATGCGTTCGGTCATGCGCCATACTATTAATACTTAAAAGACAATAAAGTGTACTATATCTGTATTTCTATTCATTTTAATGACATTCGATTAAAATTGATTGATATCACAATTTTTATCATACCCTCTATAATACATACACGTAACTTCTTGTTTAAAACAAACAGCCTGTATACTAAGTCAATATTTTTTACAAGCTATCGCATTGATCATCAGATTTACCCAGCAATAGGTTCACAAATCATCCAACTCATGCTATTATTCATTAAAATAAACATGCATTCGTACGTTCTAGGGAGAGAACGGAAACCTGACAGTCAACCCTCAACATCAGATGTCGCGCAACGTGTCATCGCCTGCGTTCAGCGCGCACGCCCCCGGCCTACCCAAGAACGGTTCCGTGCCCTTCTTCGACAGACAACGCAAGCAAAGCACCGGCGACAGGTCCGGCGATAGGTAGTAGATGATCTTTTATAGGGAGAGCCTTGCGGTGGAGGGGTTAACTATACTGGTATAGTACGCAACTAGTCATTATGGTACCTAGGTGGAGGCGTTGAGACAGCTGGCATGCCCGCTTGATAACACATACATACGTGTATTCATTGACATGATAGGTGAATTCGTCACAAGTACTGGTATAGTAGGCAACTAGTCAACCATAGTCATACATTTATTTTTATCTAAATCATGTTTATCTTTGTGTGTTTCAATGTTATCTATCTTATTTAGAGTTTGGAGAGTGGTGGATATATGAAAAATGGTATAGTACGCAACTAGTCAACCATATTTATTCATATTGATATAATTTCCACCTTTCATCCAACGGCACGCTTCATGTGTTTTTGTATATTTTCTTGATTATAAACTTTAGATATTTTGCTTTGTACTGGTGGTATTGAACGCAACTAGTCAACAATCAACAAGTATTATGATATTATGTGCATAATATTTATAACTACTATGAACATACTCAGTTAAATAGTCAGTTTCAGGCATATACACATTGCTAAAATTAAGACAGCTATTATATCCCTCAAAATATTAGTGATATCACTAATCATTTAAGCAATATACGACTACTAATCATGTGATACTATTGCTCTATTAAATGCATATTCCTTCAGAATTGTTTGTCTGGCATAAATACAAAACGACACACAATATCTTTTATTATAAGTAGACTTGACTGGTGAAAACAAGCATGAATGGCGTCGCAACACTTTGATCAAAGGTCTGATTGAACCGACTGCATAGTAAAGAACGAAAGAAAGAAACATTTATTTGTAAGAATGTAGTACAATAGGTGGTTTTTATAGTTTGTAGTCTCTTACATTCTACCGAATCGGTATATATCTAATTTATGTAATATATATTAGTTTCGGCATATTTTTTTAATATTTCATTAACAAAATAATGGATCTGTAGGTATACATATACATCCATAGATAGCAAAAATGCAATATTGTGAGGCACATTAAGATATTTCCTTTTTATTCATTTTGTCATCGTTTTGTATAGTGTTATTACAATAACTCAATTACTAAAAAATATGCTTTTATCATAAAATATCATTAATGTTTCACAAGCCTGTAAATAAGGTTTATATATCCTCTAATCAATATACAAATGTTTTTGTTAAAAGGTAAGTAAAACAATAAATTTTAAGTTTGGAGAATATAATGTAACAATTTTTATGTTCAATTTCAGGTTCAAGCCCTCCCTAGCCGCAATCAAAGCTACTTCCAAAACTTCAATGAACAGCCAATACCGCAATGCTGACGTAAGTAATTTAAAAATAAATAAATTGTACTTTTACTATCGTTAATATTTCAGCTAAGTCTGGTTGCATTAAGTACTTTTCCAAAAAACCCAAATGTATTTCTAAATAGGTTTGTTGAGGAGTCTTGTATTAACAAGAGTTCTTTTTGGTCGTTATTGTTCATTATCGTTTTAATACATTTCAATTACTCCTCGTAACTAGCCATGGTTATCTAAAATATTCACTTTCACATATTAGCCAACAAAACCGTCAGTATCATTATCATCTCGCGTCGGAAGTGTAGGGTACCCTAAATAACATTAATTTATGTAAACAACGCCCAACTAAATGAGTGTTGAAATTGTATTTAGTTCAAAACAATTGACCCAATTCTCAACAGCAATAAATAAATTGTTACCAAGGGCAATAATATGGTCATATCCCACGTGCGATTGTTCTACGAAACTTGGATGCGTGGCCTTGAACTTTTGTTATTGTCTGCCAAATTGTCCGAATGACTGGCAACCCTCCAATACAATATTGTTCCGTGTATATTGCAGATCTTTGCAAAACTTTAAACGACCAGTGTCATTATTTTACTAGGAAACCGTGTCATCAATCATGAGGAATGTTGTAGAAATTTATTAACAAGACTAAAATTATGAATCATATGCCACATGGCTGATATCCAACTGTAAACACTTCGCTTGTAATGAACTCAAGTGCCTTTTGCGGCTGGCTTTTCATTTGTGTATTGGTAGACTCATAAAAAGTGTCTTTCAACATGTAATAGGAGTAGTTAGTTCAGACATTGATAGGAATTTAAATAATCAGCTTTACTCTTGACCATGATTGTATATTAACTACGTACTAGAACCCAATTCTAAAAACCATATGACTATAGAATTTTATAGTGTACCTACCTATTTTTATTACCAATAATTAATTTAATAAAATAATGTATATTCATTAAATAAAATGACAATAGGCTTATAACAATGCCTTTGCGGATAAAGTTATAAATAATCAAACAATAAGCATGTTTTTATACCTGTACGCGACATGTATTATACAACAATGAATAAGGATGATCATTAATCATAAAAATAGCATTTTAATACGTTTTGTTTCCAATCGACTTCAAGTGGGAGATCCTTTTTATGTTTGTCACCTCAGAACTCTGGGCTAACCGATTTCATTCATTCGTTAAACGTGAAATATTATGTATAAATTTCATCAAGTTCAGCTCAGTAGTTTTTATTTGAATAATACTTATTTTAATAAATAATGTTAGTAAGAATATACTTTTTTAAATAATTAATATATTTCCTTATTTATTGTACAGGGTGATACAGAAAGCATGATGTATAACTCGAAGCTGTCTGTGGCCGGTCCTCGCGAGCCATCCCGTATGGTTCGTCCGATGTCTCGTAAAGACATCTTCTACTCGGGGTCGGTGCTCAACCTGCCCCAGTACCAGAGTCAGAAGTCGCTGCAGGGGTACAGGAACTCAGTACTTAGTCTGCCACAGAGCAGGCAAACTGGTGACCTGGAGAGACAAGAACGTAAGTGTTCAATCTAGTTTTTTGTTTATTATATCGAGATTTGAATACGAAAGAAAATGAATAATCAATCAGGAACTGAAATAATGGAGTCCATCTAAAGACAATCTAAGGTAATATTCTTAAACTTAAAGCAGTTATTAAAATTCAGCATGAAAAGACGAATACTAGTAAATTTTTATCTAATATCGACTGTACTGGCGCATTGGTACTTGCTATAATGTCGATAAAGGAAATCATAATCGTTTCTTCCATCAAACATTACACACCAATTCTCCTGCTAAATCGCAATGCAACATCTGAGGTTTCCAAATGTACATTCATACCTATATTGATATTTATGATCAGTAAAAACGACATATTCATTTAAAAATATCTAATGACTAGCTGTTACCCGCGACTTCGTCCCCGTGGGTAGAAGATATAAGTTATGATTTAGGTATACCTGCCCGGTTTTTTTTCACAATTTCCATTTTATCTTAGCTCCTATTAGTCGCAGCGTGATGGTTTATAGCCTAAAGCCTTCCTCGATGAATGGTCTATTAAACACAAAAAGAATTTTTCAATTTGGACCAGTAGTTCCTGAGATTAACGCGTTCAAACAAACAAACAAACAAACTCTTCAGCTTTATATATTATATATTAGTATTAGTATTAGTATTAGTATTAGTATAGATTAGTATAGATATACTCAAATTTTCAGAATACGACCTCTGCCCCTGCTTGCACTTACCCGAGTCCTTCAAGACCGCCCTGTCCTCCATGTTGGACGTGAGCCTGCTGCGCGACCCCGCCTTCATGTTGATCGGCGTGTCTAACATCTTCGGCATGGCGGGACTCTACGTGCCCTTCGTGTATATTGTCGATGCTGCTAGGCTGAGTGTGAGTATTTGATGATGTGATATGAGTAAATACACTACAGTCTTGTAATAAGGCGTATCATGATTCGTAATAGGAATTTGGTATGTTTAGATGACCTTCTTTATTTTGTATGTTTCATAATGTTCAGACACAAATTACAAAAAAAGAACACGCGTTCCGTGGAAATTAGAGAATCGGTCACCGGTGACCGACAAGGTGTAGCTCATTAGCTAAGATAAATAATTTAAACCAACTATTTGAATTAGCTAATCACATCTACCCTTGCGTTGTCGACTTTAACTCATAAAATGGAATTCAGTGTCTATTATTGGAATAATATCAGTGTTACAATTAAATTACCGTTATTAACGTTAAATACAAATTAAATGCCGGTATTTAACTCTATGCAAGTAATTTAGTTGATAGCTAATTATGAACTGGCGGTCTAGGATTATTGATATTGTAGTAGTAAAACACTTTCTCGTTTATTAAGTGTTCAAAGTACAGAGGGCCTACTATCTCCACTTAAAGTAATAATATTGCAGCTGGAGAAGAGAGGAGATATGTAGTGGACTATCAAGCTTCCAAAAATACAATTATATTACTTCAAGTTATGGCGGTAGACCGTCACTAACCAAGACCGAAACTGAAATACGAATGCTTTAGTAGAAATCTCGAAATATTTCTTAAGATACTTAATTTTCTTGCTAATTAGGGAGCGATGATATAACAATGTTCTTGGCATATGTGTGTGCGGTCACGTGAATGTTTTGTTTTCAAGTACAGTAGTAAGTCATGCTTTCTGTTATAAATAGCCATGGTTTTTGCACCCGACGTAGAAGGTGTGTGAATTATTAATACCCAATCGCGTATAGTTACATACTTTGTTGAATTGTGAACGTCAATTTAGTATTAGTATTGTTTACAGTATCATATGACGTACCATGCGATCTAATTTTTATGCCAAATATTTACACGAGGCAAGGCAAGTTTTCAATACTCTACAGTTTAGGAATCTAAGGCACGCCTCGTTGCAGACTTAATGTCGTCGTTTGTCGTAGACTTGAGTCACCTCGTGGACTTAAATGTAAAGTTCACTTGTGATAGTAACCGTGCATTGCAATTTCGGTTTATTGTGTAAAACGTGGCTAAACTACAACTGCACAAGTTGATCGATCACAGATTAAGGTACACTTCGTGCGGTCGGTCTCTGGATGGGTCATGGTTTGACAGTAGTTACGGGTAGTCGGAATTTTAAGTCTGATAACCAGGTAAACCTTCTAAGCCAGGTAATACCATTAATCCGTAATTATCAGCAACTCAGACTAAATGTCAGAAATTAAATTAAAAAACCTTGTTTACCGCGGTCCCTCTACTTTGATTACGAGAACAAGAAGACTCTCAGCAATGTAACATTATTACTGATTGATTTGATGGAAGCTACCTGGGTATTGTCATTTAGGTGAAAAAAGAGGAACATATCACAATTAATAATATTGATTTTACAATCTACAGGGTGTGGAGCCATCCCAAGCGTCTTTCTTGCTGTCCATCATCGGTATCACCAACACGTTCGGGCGTATCATCTGCGGCTGGGTGGCTGACTTCCCCTGGATGGACTCGCTCTTGCTCAACAATGTCTGCCTCGTTATTGCCACGGTAAGATTTTATACATTACTATTATTTCCAGTCTAATCTTCTTGTTCTAACTACTAGGCAAACTAGGTTTCTACTACTACTAGGTTTCATAGCTTACATTGAATTTAAGAGTTTTTATGCCTTGTAGGAAGGTAACTAACTAGTCAGTACCTACTTGTATGGGCGCGTTTTATGCTGATTTATGTAGATGACTAAAAAAAACAATAAAATTAGAGACTATATTATACAGCACTAAAGTCATCAGGTCACCTAAACAATATATGTTTTTGTGTCATCTTTATCATCATGAATTATATGACAATCATACCCTTATTATATGTATCTACATTTCCAGATATCAGTTGGATTGACTCCCTTCTGTTATTCCTACGCAACATACGTCGCAATCGCCATAGCTTTCGGAATCGCTATTTGTAAGTATTCTACAATTAGACATTCAACTTTCAAGGCATGCCTCCAAACTCTGCATGCCTACTGGTAAAAAACTGGATCATTAATTATTTATGAACAGCCTCGACACATCGTCACAAACAAAATTTACCGGAACCTGTCATCAATATGAGATCCGTAGTTAAACAAACAGATTTTTTCGCAAAATTCAACCTTACGCACGTGATTAAAAGTTGTTTTTCTTAGATAAGTAGTTTCTAAGATAGATAAGTTCCATACCGTTTCAAAGTGGTCGGATAGGTCGTTAACTTTATGAAATGCATAAAGTAATACTAACATCACCATTAAATTCCCAGCGGGCTACATCTCCCTGACCTCCATCATCCTGGTGGACCTGCTGGGCCTGGACAAGCTGACGAACGCGTTCGGTCTGCTGATCCTGTTCCGCGGCGCGGCCGCTATGATCGGGTCCCCGCTGGCCGGCGCCGTGTACGACGCCACCAAGAACTACGACGCCTCCTTCTACATGGCGGCCGCCTTCTTCCTGGCTAGTACTCTGACGTCATTTGCCGCTCCATTGTTCCGCAGGTACGTGGTTTGTTATAGTAAAGTATGTAGGTTTTGGAGAAAGATGGAAAGAGGTATAGATATTTTTTTTCTTGTTTCTGTGAGGATATGGTAATGGGCTTGTTAAATCCTTAACATTTTGTTATTTTTATGTTATTTTAAACTATGTGAAGGTTTGTCAGAAATTGGTTTATTTAACAAACTTTGACCAAAATTATATACATCAAAAAATCTTGACTGTGTTACATTTAGTTTGCTCCTAATTTTATTTAGTGACAAAATAAAGTATTAACAGGAGTTCTATAAAATATCTTAAAATCACATTCTGTTCATAAAAACACATCCATCCAACATGTTATTCTCCCCACAGAAAACCCGAAGAAGTCCAGCAGCCGATGGACATCCTGACGCCCATCGACGAGGACCTGGAGGAGGGCGACGAGGAGGACGAGGACGACACCCCCATCACTATGGGCGCGCCGCACATCACGCGCACGGCCGCCTCGCCCGACACGCCGCCGCCGCAGCCGGCGCCCGCCAGCTCCGCCGAGCGGGAGAGCGTGCTGTGAACACAGCTAGCTGCCGAACTACACACACAGATAACAAGCACAGGACATTCGCTTTTTCATTATTAAATGATGCATGATGCGAGTCGAACTGACGTCAGCGGCCGTGCATCTCGCGACCCCGCCGCGTTCTTCCGATAAATACGCGGGAGTCAACATTGCATCATTTAATACAGGAATTCAGAATTCAGGAGCATTCAGAAAGCCTATGACCTACTACTTCGTTTTGAGGTGGACGAAGCTACGTGTCGTCTCGCTTACACATCTACGAAAGTGTTGCTATGAGAGGTAGCGCTAGGCCATCTGATGTCAAAGCTATTTTCTGTCCGAATGTGTTTAAATTGTTAATCTGATTATGGTGATAGTTCTTGTTTGTTGGCTGTATCATAGAAAACTAACTAATGTGTGAGTATATGTTACAATATAATCGCAAATTTAAAGTAAAATGAACGTTGATAGAATGATTTCAATACCCCATTTACATTGTAGCATTGCTACATCATTCGATTCTATTGTAACATGTAATCCAACTCTTCAAAGAAAATCTGTGTCATGCATATAAATGTCGTCGGCTCAGGTGCTCGTAATTTGCGTCTTTCTCTTGAAACGATATGTGATCTTTTATAAACTATGCTCATATTAAATTCTACGTCTTCTATACTTTTAAGAACCTATGTAAATTATTTATTTAGATGCTTTCGTAGTTGTCCAAATCATTTATTATAATTTTAATTACTCTTGCAACACCTGCTGGCCGATGATGTATCTACCTCCAATCATTGGGCGTTTATGAAACGAAATTATAGTTGATTCGGTATACTATAAGATTTCACGAACCCTTTTATTCTCCAATAATTAAATAAATTGAACGATCTCATTACATTGGAGACGCTGTGATGAAGGTTTCTTGAAATCCACTTAGATATTTAACAATTCGTACGATTAAACTGAAAAGAGGAAACGACGAAATGACTTATTTTCTGACAGTAATGTACAGTGCTATTAATTAAGTTAATAAGTATTAGAAAATGACTCATTTTGTTGACAAACACAACATAAAATACGATAAAAACTTACTTCTATGTGAAGATTTATACGAAGTTACCATAAGTTAATGACATAATTAAATACTGGAATTGACTGCAAGCAATAAAGCGTATATACGCTTTGCATTTTAAAATATTAGAAGGGATATGTAAGGTTCTATATTCCAATGTGCCATATAAATGTCGTGGTGCTAACGTCAACCCAAGTTACAAGCGATGTTAAAACATTCAGTGACTAATACTCAAAGCACTGCAGAGTTTTGTGAACACAAATTATAAATGTCCATATTGTCATTAGCAATAATGTTAGTACTTATAGGGTATTGAGTACTTAGCAGACTTACATAGACATGTAGAAATTTCACCTTCTATACAACTGATGTGATGGTATATTTTTTCTTTAGCAACGGACAATAAGATTATCTCTGAAGGTCTAACTCATATTTCATTCAAACTTTTGACTCCATTAAAGTTCTACAAATATATCAATGTAAATAATATGCACTCTTGTAAATATGTTGCAGTAAGGACATGGGGACTTAAAAGAAAGAATTTCGCGTCCTGTAGAGATTAAAACGGCTTAAATTTTTACACTCATATGACAAAGATTGATGAACTGACTGACAAGGGTGGGTAGTCCTTAACTGTATGCTAGATGCCAATTTTAAAATAAGGCATTCTTCGTGTTTTGAGGTGAAGCTAGGGACTATCAATTATTATGATTAAACCTATTATAATATTATATAGTGTGTGTATATGGTGTTAGAGTAGCAATTGCCTTTTAAACTTGCTAGACTCTGTGAACTTTTCATACACTTTTTTTAAACTCTACAAAGCACTTTTTAAGCATTAAAGTACAATGCGAACGGCAGCGTTATCTTCATTATATATCTTCGACATTGTATAGAATTCTTATAGTGCCATTGTAACGAACAACAATTTGTGTAAATACGCTAATGTTAAGTGAGTTTACATAGATGAGTAATGTTGAGTAAAATGTAACGCAGTCAATTTTACGCGCATCATACATGCATCCGAACACTTCCTGTTAGGTGTCGTCATATATGGCTTTATGTACTTGCCACATTAGTGTGTATATATCTGAACTATAGATATATATTTTTGTCATAGATATTTTTTGTCAATAAACTGCATAATTTAGCTTTAAGCATTAGGTATAATAATTATGTACTTTATGATTAGGAAAGTGGAAGGCAATTAACTGTTAGGAGAAGGTATTATGTGATAAACATGGAAAATATATTGAAATATTTCTTTTTTTAACAACCTGTATTGTATGCCTATAAGTAAACGATAATTTTAATGAAATTTCTTTTTAAGGTTAATGTAATCTGATATGACGTTACAAAGTGTATAGAACGTATTAAGAAATATTCAGAAAATATGAATTAATGTTACTGTTGTTATATAGCTTTATGTAAAAACCAAAAGTGTTATTATGTTTTTAAGATTAAAAATTATTTAGGAGTCGAGATGTAACTGTAACCGAACTGTCGACTGAACGCAAAGGTTTGTCGTCGGTCTTACAGAGAGAAATCAAATAGAAATCATGTCGACTACGATATATTTTGGTCTGACTTCTACGACCGTGAAACAATCATGAATTTGTAATATCTCATGATTATTTTTAGAGGCGATTTTTATGTATTGACATTGAATAAAGCACAGAGAAGCACATTATAACATTGTTCATTGTGAATGTTTAATACTTACATACAAAATGTATATTACAGTATATTATCCAGTATTGGCTCAAAGTATTGTTTATGTATTCATTGAGAAGTTAACGAGCTGTTTACCTATTAGTTGTATTTGTGATTTGTTGAAATTGTTTTGATTGAGCGCATGCATTCATTAGTTATTAAATTATAATATCGATTTATGGTTTTATTTGCCGTTTTATATATGTAAACAGCTCAGTGGTGTGTTGTATAATGTATGTTTAACATTTTAACTGCGTAGTTGCACTAACGTGTTTGTATCATGTGACTTTATCTACAGTTTCTAGATGAATGAATTGTAGATTAGCAGAAGTAAGCGTAGTCTTGTTTTCGTTTATAAATTTTAATGGCTACCTCATTACTGAACATTGACCTTACAACTCACAAGTGACCGGTCAAAGGCATTAAGATTGAAATTGTTTTAGTCTCAAAAGTAGCAGTTTTCTAAAAGAAAGTTATACAAAAATCCACATTTGTTATTTTATACGCGTATTTCGAAGTGTTTTTGACTAATATGAATTGTTTTCAAGCTATAAGCAGTTAAAATATTAATATATACAATTAAATTTATTATCAGAAGGAGTGCGCACGCCTCGCTTGCGCTAAAGGTAAAAAGTTGCAAAGAAGCTTATTGTTGACAAAGTCCACCGAAATCTTTTGTAAATAACAGATTCATTAAATGATAATGATGACTGAAATTGACAGTTTTATTATTGACACCCTATATAAAAAAATATCTTTTCAAATGAAGATCGGAAGGTATAATTTAGGACGAATGATACATATAGTAAGAGAAGTGTCTGAGCAAGTGGAATAGAGTCACTAGACACTGGGCCTCGTGCCTTCAAATGCCTGCGACCTTTTTCCTCACGTAGATAAGACTCAAAATTATTTGTATATACTATAAACTATCGGTGAAAATTGACTCTTACTATCTGAGATAGATATATATACGAGTTTGTCTAAGGCCAAAACACAGGTATATAAATAGCAATGCCGCGCTTGACACCTCTGAGCATCGCTATCATATCTGGTAACTTTATATTTTGTGCCAACAATTTACCTCAATACTGAAAATAACATTATAGCATTAACTACTTTTTATAGTAATCAAGACTTACAAAAATACTTCAAGGCAATGAGAGTCATAATAACGTTCATAAACAAAATAAAAGCCATCATCACATTAAATACTTGTTATATGTACCTACGTATAATGTGGACTTATTATTTGACCATACTTTAGCTAAGTCTTTGGCATTTTCTACATAGAGCTGTGGCTGGCTCTCCATTCTCATCACAAAGGCCTTAGGGTCGGCTTCCATTCCAACTAGATGCAGCTAAGTACCAGTGTTTTACAAGGAGCCCTTGTTTATCTGATCTCCTCGACCCAGTTACCTGGGCAATACGGCATCCCTTAGTAAAATTGGTTGTCTGTTTTTTTAGCTCTGGACTACCCGTAATGACTTTGCAAGCTGTGTTAATTACACCCATTACGGACCCACAATTTAAGATGCCTCCCGAAACACGAAGGCACCCGTTATAACATAGATGGTCACCCATCCATAGACCTACAAGCATTAAGCTTAGCTTAACCCGTGATGGATAAACTTTTGCTGTTGTAACTTGACACGAGCCACGCCACAGTTCTATAAAATTAATTATTATCTGTAGGTATGTATTTATGTCAGTCAGTCATTCACAACTCATTGCGATATTATTGCAACTTACGTTCCCGTGAAATGATTGAGTCTGTCTGTCGTACCGTTTACTATCAATGTAATATCGTACAAGCGAACCAATCGGGTACAATTGACCCTCACGAATTGATATCTAACCGCCTACGACTACCGTAACGGGTTAATTCATTACATCAGCAGTTCAACACTTTCAATTATATCCTACGGCCTCAAGGGTGAGGAATGTTCATTTTTTTATTAGTTATTACCTTCAGAATAGTTCCGAGCAATATTCTCGGTATACTGCGTCAAAGGCCGTTTCTGGCGTCATAACTAATTGTTTTAAGGACATGTAATTTTTATTATCACGTTTTCGTTGACACCAATTGTTCAGGATTTGATAAGGTTGGAAAATCAGTGTAATATTTATGACAGTGCAAGTAAATTAAGAGTGGTTTTACGTGCCCGCTGTGCCCAGTTTTATGTAATTTGGTGTGGAGGTAGCTTGGATTAACACATAGCCTTTTTCTCTGACTTCGTTAAAAGAGGGTAAGGTAAAGCTCCTGGCAGGCGCAGCCGCTAGCGTACTAAGACACAAACCCTGATGACGTAGCACAGTGGTTCAGGTTTATCTACCCGTTCTCTCGCCAGCAAAACTTAGGGTGCAATATTTTTATGACAGTTACAGATTTTGCAAAAGAGCCAGAGATTCCGATATTATTTTTTCTATTCTCCGTATCATTTTATGGACAATAAACTATGTACCGGGCATAAATAAATAAATAAGTAACATATCAATAGGGCTGATTATAAAAAATTATGTTAGAATACTAGACTTATAGTACCCGACAAGTTATCATGATTGATTGAATAAAGTATAGATTGACATCATAATGGACACGATATTGTGTATTTCTGAGGATTTCCTTCAGGTTTTCCTTATCCGCGTATCGGGTATTACTTGCGGAAACCATTGTGGTTCTAAGAAGTTAATTCGTTGTCTCTACTAATTAAAGTTCTAAATAATGCGCGTTTTGTCGATTCTTAGAATGATTACGATCCATGCAAGGATAATGTAGAACCTCAGTCATTTTTTTTGCTTTAGACAAGTGACATTTTATCAATCGTTAACACTGATAGGAGTGATAGGATAGCTCTTATTTTTAACCTTAAGGTAGCGACAAGGCTAAGTAGATTTACCTACTTAATTTTATTTGCAGCGCATTTTACTAACATAAAATTCACATACACAAAGAATATCTAAACTTAGAGCACGAATTTGTGAATACTGATGATATTCAGGGATTGAACCTGCAACACGTCAGACAGTCGTAACTAATGCTAGTTACGACTGTGTGATGACCTACACTACTCAACTATCCGTCAGTCCGTAGATGTAATATATGCGATATAGTTAATTGATAGGTGTACAATACAACTAGTTTTATACCGGACTTGTGATATAGCCAGGACATAAGACACTTCCTGAGTTAATTTCCGCCATAGACCGTATATTATTTACTTTGACTTTGATCTTGCGGATAATTAAATACTTCCGAATAAGATTAAGTTAGCGGGCGTTTTTTATTTGCGGTCACGTTGTTGTAATTTTGGAAAAAATGATAGTAGAACACTAGAAACGACTTACTACTAACTGTAAAATACTGAATTACAGTTTTAAGTTATCACAGAAGATTCCATTTAGCTTTTGAGGTCCAAGGTAAAAAGGAAAGAAGGGAATCTGGTGGTTTTAGCCTATATAAGTCGGCATGTCTCTTCGCTACTCCCAGGGCGGACAAAGTCCATTAGGATTATCAGGTAAAAAGGACCAACGTCTTTATTCAACTGCAAATACAAATTGTTGGTAGGAATTTAAGACAAGAATAGTCTGAAATGAAATGAAAAATTCAGTGAAACCTGAGTTAATAATAATCCATAAACCCCTGCTCACTTAAACAGATGTTAATAAACGGATTCATTTATTTACACTTCGTATACCTACATTAAAAAAAATTACAATGGCGGACTTAATGCCTGAGGCATTCAACCAAAGGATTTCCTACTGACATAAAAATCTCTTTGCAAGTTCTGTTTGCCAGACGTCACTTAAATATTACTTGTCATAAGTTGGTAAGATGGTTAACATTCACTAATTAAAAGTGACACAGTGAACCAGTTCCATTATTGGAGAGTGTTTATTCTAGACGGATTAGTAGTCTTAATTGTGGCGTAGGTATTCCCGTAACTACATTGAAGTATTGTTAAAATACTTAATATATTTATGTCATTATTATTAAAAAAACTGGCGTACCTATTGGCACTTTCGGCACCTTTGTATCTAGGCTTATAATTTAGTACAATCGCAAGAATCCCGCAAAGATTGGCCCGAGCAAACCATATAAATATCATAAATCAAAGTAAATAAAAAGTATGCATATATTGTACATGTATGGGTTAGCGATGTTCACCATAATTCTCATTCTGCGGTAGACTAGCAGCAAGGTCATTGACCGGCGCGTCTGGTGCAATGCGCGCGTGTGTTACATCAGCCGACCTTGCCCGACACGGAACAATGACAGTCAGTGCTGTAATGTACCAGTAACTAGTGCCCGTGGCCGTTTCAGTAACAAACTACAATCAACACTCTGTTACAGTCCAAAAATCATTATCTCAAAACATTAGTCGAATTGGTCAACCGAAAAAATCTAACAAGGACAAAATCGTTAATTTGAATTTATTGATCAATTAAATTATACCTACTTAAATCAAAGTACATTAGTTTTATCATTTAGAATAACAACATATATGACTGTATCATACGACATACTATATTTTTTACTTCAAACAAAATTATATTCGTAAAGCATGGTCACCCTACTCAAGGTCACGTTCAATCGTTTAATTGAAGTCTTGGCTGTCTGACTGCGTCGTCACTTGTGTACTTTGACCCCAAATCACGAAAATATTACGACAAGCCACACCCACAGTTTTATAACTCTAATAGGTTTGCAACCAGTTTGCGAGGTTTACTAAATTCCTATACCGACGTTGCCTAATGTCGGTAAAACGTTTGAATGGGGGTTTCCCTCACTTATGTGGGTACCGAAGCTTTTTAAAAACCGTCGCTTACTTTTTTGCTCGCGTCATTGGTTTTTCCAGAAAAGATTTCTAATATTCGCTTCCTAATTTGTGTCGCGATAGTTTAAGAAGTCAATAGATAACCTCAGTCTCGTGATTCGATTGATCAAAACTGTTTGTGGTTATAACAAAGAACATAAATGCATACAAACAGTCTTTCACTGCAAAGTGGTACTTTAGCTCCTATATGCACCTAAGGGTATACGGTCAGCGGAGAGTTAAGAATGTACTTATATGTATTAAAATAATGTTATATATTTACAAGTTAAAAAACAAAAAAATATTAAATTAAAGCATCAAAAAATTCATCGGCATCGCTGCCGGCTGGGAGTGTGCCCAAAAGGCTGGCAGCATTGCCACGTTAAATGGCAATGCTAATCCTCTGAGCGAGGTAAAAGCCAGCCTTTGGGTTACGAGACGCTTTGCTAGGTCTCTATAAAATTATAAATAAAGAAAACTTATAAATACCAATTGCTAAAAAAAAAAAATGTTATTACAACGAACCAGCTTCTTTTAAAATTTTCTCTGCAAACGAAACAATTCTGATTCTAAGTAAGAATGTATGTGTATCAGGCAGGCAGCTTTTTTTTCTGGTATCAACTTTTGTTAATGTTTTAAATGGAACTCTCACATAAAGGTAACGGCGTTTAATATTTATGACTAAAATCCCTTTCGTGCTAATTTATAATACTTTATATTGAAAAGTTATCAATCATACTCCAATATTTTGTATCTTTCATTTTTCTTTGAATCCTTTGTATCACGCATTCAAAACCGAAGCTGATAAATTGTTCGATCTCGATCAGTTTATATTATTTCATTATATTAATTGTTTTGAACTACCTTTTTAACCAATCACTGTGTTGTAACATCTCAGTGTCTGTCTTGTTTAATTGCTGCAATTAGCTGAAGCATGTAACAAATAAACCTTCTGCCCAGTTTTTGCGAGCTATGTCCTTAATCGTAACTGTGACTAAGAAGACTCCCTCGAATTTTCAGTGGTATTTATTTTTTGTGCTAAAGCATAAATCACTGCAGGCATGGATATTAATTATTGTTATTTCTTGGTAAGTAATACCACGTTACTATAGTTTGATATGACAATAAGGATATAAGAACTAATTAACCTTAGGTCTCATATTGCAATTACTTCCTCCTATTTTTTGTCTGTACATATCTTAATAGATAACACATTTATTAACTGCTTAAGTGACTAAATTATCCGCATGCACATACACCATGTATTCGTAGTATAATAGGTAAGCAAAATAAGAAAAAAAAATCTGCTCTCTCAGCGTCAATTCACAAAGAGAATAGCTTGGTTTTAAATCAACAACACTTGGATGAAATTCCAAATAGCAATAAACAAACGAGAACACGCAACATGATGCCAAACGTGCGTACTCGAGCTCACTCGGCGTCGAGACCAGTGACGACAGTATCAACAAGACACGCCTTCCATTGAAGACTTCAAGCCAATTTGCATACGATGCCCTCAAATGTCGACGGCAATGAATCAATGGGCAGAACAATTAATCGCTGACCAGTGACTCACGTGGATGATGTAACATCTCTCAAACTTGCACGAGACGAATTCTCATGAAAGAAACATTTGAACATTTATTAGCAAAAAATGCATTGGACCGCAGCCTTGACGTTGACGTTGACAATACAATAAAAAAACATAACGGGTAGGAGGTAATTATTATGCACAAAGCAAAAAAAACGAACAAAACAATAAATTACACGTGCATTTCTGGCACGCGCATTTTTTAAGACAGCCGGCAACAGGAACAGTATTAAATATCTTAAAAGATAACTAAGCCTTAAAAGTAAAAACAGAATTAAAAACAATATTTTCCTAATATTTTATTACATCATGGTGGCCCTACATTTATAAGGACGTTATAACTGTAATCGATACTTTCATCGATAAACATGAACATCACGCAAGTTTTTTTCCCGAATCGATCTGTATAGGTCAGTAAAGCGTTTTATTATCGGAAGATTTTCCGCGGACTAGGCAAGTCGGCCAAGGCGGCTCGAGAGGTCGGTTCAGTACTAAACTATCCGTTAGTTTTTATACAGGCTGTTCTTAATAATTAAAAGTTGGAATCAATAATTTTGTAGCAATAAAATGGTAAACAGTTGATTTAATTTATATAATGGCTTTGGATTAGCACGAACCTTCTACACAATTTACCTGACAAATAAATAATAAAATAGACTAACGAAATGAAAAAAATCTGTTTATTGTACCTAATCTACAGTTGGTTGTTTATTACATTTTAAAAATTAAGTAAGTACTTACCCACTTGTACTTAATAATATAAAACGTGCGGTACAGTATGTGTGTCTAAGAATAAATACGATTTCAAGAATGTTTCATAAAATATATCGTTTGTTATAAATTAAATTACCTCTGAAAATCTACATCCTGTTTGATATCTGGAAAACAATTAATATTTATGCTTTTTCCTCTACATTCTTCATAATTGAGTCACTATATCAAAAGGTTAAATTTTATTTATATTTATAGAACAGTATGTGATATGCAGGTTTAATAAATAAAATACTAAAATTAACTACACAGGTTGATGGTTCAACCATGCTCCATACACGATGTTTGACGTCCGAATAAATGAAAGCTTTTAATTATTTATTTAATTATTTGGGACAAACAAACAGTTACACATTGTATTTGCGTAATTAATATAACTAAAAATATTATAATATAAATGTGAAACTCACACCGTTATCCATAGCTTACATTAGGCTATCTACCTTTTAAGTCGTGAATGACCACAGATTGAATATGATTTACACTTTTTCTATAGATTATCAATTGGCCAAATCCGTCAACACAGGGGCAAGGTTAGTATGTAAAACATAACCACATCATTTCCGCTATTATGAGGTATCTACAACCGGAACCGTAGTTCCGACCACACGGGTTGTAAGTACAATCAACCACACGTTTGTAGTAACAAATACTTACAAAAAAAACAACAAAAACAGAAATAACATACTAAGTTCTCAATGTAAATGTTAGCAGTATTCTGCATTTCACTGTACCTACATGTTGAAGCCTATTGTTATACACACAATAGATGGACAAGTTAAATGTGAACATTAAAATCATCGTGATGATAATGTAAAATAATAACTGACGATCGTGATTTGTTTTCGGACGACTTCGTTATAATTTTTGTGTTTTCCCAAATCAATATGTGCTTTGGGAAGCGAACGAATTCAAAGATTCGACAAAGGCTTGTAAAATCGGACTTAGATAGGCTTTTTGGTTGCGTGTTCGCCCTAAGAGTGGCTTGTAGTATTTTTTTGTATTTTTCACTTTGAATTTGGAAATAATAAAAAAGCTTGATTTTACAAACAATTTTTGCCGTTCATATTAAACTCAAAAGTCAAAACCTCGACAATGTAGGAAGTCCGGCTATTTTGCCCAAATGTCCGGCCAAGCGGTCTGTCAGTCCGGCTATGAAGAGGCTAGATGCGACTGGAGGATCCCCAACCACCTCTTTAAGGAATACTTTTGGAGGTATCAAAAAGAGAAGCAGCTCTGCGCCGTGTAGAGCGCTGTCCCAGTTCCACACCTGAAATTATATCACTAAGAGAAGGCGGAAAGTTTCCAGATATTAGAAGGCAGAGATTTTCGGTAAGAGGTTTGGCATAATGGTCAAATGCAACTTCACGATTTGGGAGCTCCGTTAAGAAAGTTTGCAGACAAGAGAGCAAGGAGTTCCAATGACGAGATTGTGTGGCGGGCTAAGCCTATTAAAGAAAAAGTAGTATATTTTTAAATTAAACTGTCTTGGCTCAAATTGTTGAAATATTCCCTCGCAGCAGACTGACAATCAAAGATTTTATAATAAGAACAGAACCTACACGAAAAATATGTACCTAAATTAATTATAATTCTCGACGTTACATCTTTTTGTAATTAATTAAATAATCCGACAGTGAAGTGCAGTAATTATTTCCTTGTAAATAAAAATATTCATTTAATTGTCGATTATTGTTTTTCATGAAGGAAATTTAATTATTTTAAAAAGGAAATACCAACAAAACTAGATAATTACGATAATTGTTAAATCGTTAAAAGCATTGTTTTCAAATAATGTGTTTAAGAAGAGGTTTTCATGAGTTCCGAAAAAAAATATTTGCGTAATTTAAAAATTACATAATGAAGTTTTGAAAGGTCCTTCCTTTTTTGAGGTAGTTGCAATATTTTATCAATTCTGAAGTTCACCTTAGTAATGGTCTATCAATAAATGAACTTACTATTTTATTATAATATCAGATTTGAAATGATTCCGCCGAAAACCTGAAGCTATTATGAAAAACTAATATTCAGTATTTAGATTTCTCGCAGTTAATAAAAACGGTGGATATGAATTAAGAACTTCAGAATTCATTGATATATTAGGAGTGATGACGAAACTGCTTACATTTCAAATGTGAACTCTAATAGTAAACAAATAACATTGACGTTAGCAGTTCCAACGTCACAATATTCGATTCATCAGATTTTACAATTTGCTTACTCGATGAATGTTCCGTATGCTATCAATGTAGATACTGACTTAGGGATCTAATAACTAAGAGGGCTCATTACAGCTGATGCCAGCCAGGGCAGCGGATTGGCCGGAAGGCAAGGACAAAAGAAGAAACATGGGTGGGTTTTAGACAGTAAAATTTGGACACACCTTTCAGCTTAAAGCAAATATAACGCACTACACATACATTTAACACAATATCTTATTATGATCAGCCATTGGAAGGGAAGCGGGAGAGTCCCACTGTAGGCCAAAAGCGTCCGTTCCCTCCTTTCATTTATCTCGGTCTATGGCTAGCCGAGGCCAGCTTCATGCGAAAGAATCGACTAGATCCCACAAAAAATTAAAGCTTAATCTTATTCGACATAATTAAGTATTTGAAAATTAAGTATTATGTACATGAAAGTTTAAGTAAATAATTTAAATCAGTTCTTTGCCGGTACCGGGGGTTTTTAACTGGTTCATTAATGAGATACAGATTTAATATTTATTCATTTCAGTATTAATCAAATAGACGCATAAATCAAAAACTATAGATATACGGGTAATACCTTATTCCGCGTCCAGATTATGATGCTTATATTGCGTTTACTTATGATCGGGTCATGACCTTTAGAAAATAGCGATAAACTGCAGTTAACCGTCGAATATCTCAATACTTAATTAAATTACGTATTACGGAACATTTTTGGTTTATTAGTCACCAGATCCGACAGCTCATACTTATTAATAATATTGAATTGCATTGTTTAAGTGTGAAAGGGTATAGAGCGACTTCTCCGTTCAACTGGGCAGTTGATTATACGGGATAAATGGAAGATAGATGCCAAACATATGTTTCCAAACATAAAATGAACACGGGCAATAATATTAAAAAATAATAATAATCGTAGAGTTATAACCTCATCAGCAAAGATGTAAGGTTTTCCTTAACTTATCAAGATTATAACAGTCACGCGTTGAGAAAACTGTAATTGAAAAGTTTTATTTTATTTCGTAATCGTGTGCATAATGAGGACGCCAATTATCATTAATCCGTGGGATAATACTTAACGTGAATTATTCGGAGCTATGTTTTATTTATTCAGAAACTCATGAAATTTATATTTTTCCATTCTTTTAAGTTTAGCTTTAGTTTCACTCAGTTACTAATTGTTTCTTAGGGAAGTTGCTTTGATCTGACATAATATGGCGATGTTTGATTGTGCTTTGGAATGTCAATCACAAATAATCTGATGGTTCAAACTTTACAGAGTACCTAGAATACTTAGAACGCTTTATTATTTTCAGGAACTCAAGTTCCTAACTTGATATTTTACGTAATGACAGCCAATAGTGTTTACCAACCTAATTACCATTATCTGTCTATTTCAAGTGTAAATAAAATATTGTTAACAAGCTAAACATTGCCAGTTAGTCTCGAATTAGGATGTATTAATACATAAGGGTTCCATTTTCAAGTGACGTCTATTGTAACTATATTTTAATAAAATAAAATATATAAAAATGCAGAGGATGTAGAACATTTTATATATTTTCTTTATCATCGAAATATCTAGTTTAATCTCATCATCTTACCTCACTGTTTATCACTAATCTCAAGGCAAATAGATTAAAAACCAGTAAAGTGTAATCTGCTTAGTTTCTGTATAGTAGACTTAAAAAATATTACAAAACCTTGCATTCCTGATCTACCACCAACTTTTCAAGTAAAACTGGAGGAGTCATGGAAGCGAGACAGAACGCCAGACGACATAGAGCGTTGTCCCTCTCGCACAACTGACACAATACAGTTTCTAGATAGCACGCTCCCTGGAGTCCAGAAGCTGCGCATGCGTCGTTCTATTTTCGTCCTCTTAATTGCAGAGCGCATTATCTCGCATTCTTTGTTTATACGCTCAGATTTGTAAGGTTAATGCTTTGTAGGATTGTTTATACTTTTCTTTATATTACAGCTTTTACTTGGTATTTAAACACCTCCCTACCGGCTAGCCTAATGAAAAGCTAAGGGATAGACATTATGGCTGGATTTACCTTACGAGACTAGAGTCTTACCGGAAAAGAAATCCAGCTATTTTAGATATTAATGGATTATTTACAAGGCATAAATAACAATAATATTAAATTAATTGTCTAATGAATACATCATACATAACATAGTTTTAAAACTCGTTCTCTTAGACCGTTCGCATATACTAGGCAACCTTTTGGCTACTACCTTTTGGCAGATAAAATTAAAAGAAAACCAAAATTATATAATGTTTAAATGCTCTCTATCTTCATCTTCATAAAATTAAACAAATGAATACATTCTTAGAATAAACATTATCATATCCACGAGAACTAGATCTAATTTGTTTTACAAATTATAATTATTAATTCAGACACACGTTTTTATAGGTTTTATTTGAAATAATTAAGCATTTATCGTATTGAAAGATACATTTGAGCGAGTCATCGTGGGAATGAGATTATCCGATACTTAATCTTTATCTCAATAATTTATGAGATTTGTAAGAACATGGATCTGAATGGAAATATACAGAAGAAACTTCCAGAGGTAACTTCCAGTGACAAACGGTTTCCTTAATTTGATAGAAATGTTTGAAGTTGCACGATAAACAGGTTATGCCAGCAAATAAGTATACTCTAATATGTAACAGGAGGCGAGGAGGCTATCCTTGAAGGAATCAGACTGTTCTGTGCGTCATCGTGGAGAGTATTGTCTTACACTAATAATTTCAACAAAAACACCCTTAAGCCAAGTAAACATACAGGAAGAAGAAAAAAATTAGCAAAGCACTGTAGTGTGCAGACTTTCAAATAAGATATATTTTGACAAATTAGTGAATACAAAACGAACAGAACTAAAAGGTGTATTCAAACTGCGTATTATGTAACTAATTTAATGAAGATAAGACTTTATTTAATTATTATGACACACTTGGACTAGTTTTCAGTTTTTGTTTTATTTATTTTCGAATTGAATGTACCGCTACTTGAGCGGTATAAATTTATCGTTATTTTAATTGTTATTATTATCGATTCCTTCTAGTAATTATGGTATTTAACCTACTTTTGACAAACTATGTATATAACAGAAGTTTAAAAAAACAACGTTTGTTTCTTAAAGGGATATAAAACATAGTGGCTTAATTTAACACAGATTTACATTCAAAGTTAAGTTTTAATTTATATATGCACAATTCTTAATTAAATGTGAGGCTTTGGACAGTGTAAACTATAAGTAAAAAATAATCGAAGTTTACTTTATAGAAATTTTAAAGAGAAAGGGTAATTTTTCATAGTTCGATGTTGGACTACGACGTACTGTAAACTTTTCTTAAAAAGGATTTGTAAAATAAGGTTATAATACAATCCTATTTACCTCTTATCAATTCAGAACGATGATTTTCCGTGAATTCTTCAATATCCGGAAGGCCGTACTTCTGAATAGTAATGTTTAGTAAATATTGTTTCATGTTTTCCTTTTGCAGGAGGAAAGTCTGAAGAGATTTTACTCGAACTATCTATTTTCAGACTTCATGATTGGTAGGCTCAGAGAAAATTTATTATGTTTATGGGCTTCAACTAGTAGACCTTCGTTGTAAAAGTCTATTTTTTGGTTGGGCGGGGGATGTTTCCTTACGGTCGCCCACCTCGATGGTGGTCGAGGCCCGTTTGAACTCAACCTGAATAACCGTGCAACGTCTTCAACATTTGCGTTAAATTACTATAATATTTATACTCAAATACTCTAGTTTATCAACACAATTATAAGTACCTCATCTTATTAATCAATAATTTATACCAAGTTTAAGGAAAGCAGAAAGTCTCTCGAAATCAACAATCGATCAAAAAAGGTCGTCCCTTGCCAGCTGAATCGCGGAAACTCTGCTTAAATCAGTTTGGCAACAAAACAATGTCAAGGTGGGAATGCATCATCAGTATTCCTGCATTTGCACGTCTCTAGACATTTCCTCAGCACTATGTTGCCTTAGGGAAAACAAAATGCGCATTTGTGCACTGCGCAGGAAAAATAGTTGCATTGTGTTTTCCTTTCCTGTAGAGATTGGTTTAGGCTTGTTTGCCAATATTTCACTGTTTAAATTATCGATAGAGGAAAATTCTTTAGGCGCTTAGTTGAATATAAATTTAAACAAAAAAATAACACACCACTTTAAAAAAAAAGGTATCTTTTTATCGGTTTGTCAGTTGGAAACTAATCAATATACTATGTCATAGTCTGGTAAGTATATAGACTAGGCGCTTAATAAAATTAAAGTATATTTTAAGTTAAATGAACGAGTCTAAACAAAAATTCTTCTACTTTTATATACGAAGTACAAGCAAGAGCTAATAACACACCTCTTTAAAAATTCCACAGTTATTTACAATACGTTCAGATGTTATATGAACAATTCATTGTTATGATTACTCTGATTGATTAGCCATACATATAATGTTAACAAAGGTATGACAATTTGAACATAATATCGCCAGAAGCTGTCATTTTTGACACATTTGTAATTTGTGTACTCTAAGGCGTATTTTTAGACTTACCTACTTGTTATCCATGTTAGTAGATACCTAAATATACGTAGATATAATAGCAATAGGAATGTCATTGATTCGTTCACTCATTGTGAGATTTCATTTGAGACGTGATGTGAATGAGAGGACTGAAGCTATTTAAAATAGAGACTAATTATTTCGCATTTCGGGCTTTTCTTCACTATTTCAGTTACCAAACGGGATAATTTATATTTTGATCAATATTCGTAAGTGAAAACTATTTAATACCTAAAATAGCCTGTATCATGTCAGAGTGCGACAGACTGATACAGAATTGGGGGCTTACCCCCAATTTAACGAGTAGATTGTTACAGTTGTAAAAGAGGGATGTCGCTCTACACCGTGTAGTTCGCTATCTCACTTCTACAACCGCAACAACCTTACTGAGATGAAATGGTACGCCCGTATACAGCCGATGTGACTCATTGATATTGCCGGTTGTCAATATGCGACCTTAGTACCATCTGTTGCGGATATTCTTTTTTTTTGGCATCGGCTTATTGCCCTGTGTAAGGGATATGATGTCTAACCAAAAACCGAAAGTTTCTATTGTTTTTTAACTTTGTTTCATTAGTATAAACATTGGCAGTCTAAGCAATAAAAATCAATATTTAAAAGACACGCGTGGTGACATCTGGTAGGTAAATATTTAACTTTTGTTTAAAATTATTAAGACGGCACATACCTAAGTGTTGACATTTTGTTTTTCTGTGCTTTTCTTTACCAACTATACGAATGGTTTCAAAAGTTATAAAGCTTCATATATATAAATTTATACTTATATAAAATACTAGAATACCATATATGGTGTAATAACTGCATCGTAACAACGTCTCTACGCGATTTAATTAAACATAGCGTCCATTTAATAGTTGTTTATTGATTATTGTGAAATACAACTTGGTTTGCTAATTTACACATACTTGGCTTCCTTCCTATTGGCATTCTGTAATTACCGTTTGTAACACCTACCAGAGACCCAGCCAACAACCCATAATGATTATAGTCAAGTTAAAGACGTAGCGGAAGGCAAACTGAAACTATATGTTTTCTTAGTAATTTGTAATTCAATGTTACCATGTCGAAGCAATTAAAACTTTCACATATTATCTGAAATTGGGTATGCCCTAGAATCTTTGAATATTAATGTAATTTCCTTTACTAATAAAACACATTTTATTTCATGTTCTTGTAATTAGAACATTATCGCCTTAAAAGTGGAGACATCTACCCAAACTGCTAACTGTTGTTTAGCCTATATGTTTGTAACTATATGAAATAAAAATATTTCCTTATTGAAATAGTGAACTTGGTATGGGGTAAATTACACCAAGCTTCTTTTATTTTAATTTTTGTCAAGGTGTTTGCTGAAGTTTAGACACATAGGTTAACACCGAAAATGAACATTCCTTTGCTTAGTGTTTGTCACAAAAGTGCTCCCGTTTTGTAACGAATTCATCAAGTTATGCTTCATTCAATA
Organism: Trichoplusia ni; assembly: GCF_003590095.1. NCBI lineage: Eukaryota > Metazoa > Arthropoda > Insecta > Lepidoptera > Noctuidae > Trichoplusia > Trichoplusia ni. Next base: position 2,437,386 of record NC_039502.1, read on the forward strand.
AGCCACTTTTCGGGCTCACCTTATGATGAAATAAAAAAAAAAAACAACTCAAGTACGAATCGGATTCGCAACACTAGGTACCGTACATTAAGGCCTAGGAAAAAGGTAATAAGTTTCCGTTTTCGCCCTTAGGGTAAGGACTTAAATAATAACTCCCTTATAAAAGTGTAAATCTAAACAAGTTTCTGCCAATTTCGGTACCTACAAATACCAGCGCTTTAGCAGAACGTTACCACTGTGGGAGCAAGACAGCGCACTAATAACGTAGAGCGGCGTCTCTCTTACACGCCTGCAAATCTTACTTTAAGATATCGTAGTAGGATCTCAACTTGGCATAAACGTTCGCACGCCAAGAGGTCGCATCACTATAAACTCACATATGCCCATAGAATACTGATGCGAGCCAGTCACGAGCTTCTGGACCTTTGAGCATACGAGATGATGCGCATACCAATCATGGTAATATGGTAACGTTCATGGTAATCAATGGTAATTGAAGTATTCGTAATGGATGCTACGTAACTTGTCTTGTTACTTAATTTTAATGTTACAGGAAATTTGTGTTTAGATTGAGATCTAATGAATATATTATTGTGATCGATGATTGTTACACACATATCGAGGCGTGGCACAAAAATCTGTATTATTTTTTGTTTTAATTAATAAGGATTTGGTAGAAACAATCCACGTCACAAGCATTACAACAGGAAAACAAATCGAACAGACCGGAACATTATTAAGTAAATAAATAATAATGAGAAAACTAAGCAATCTGCATATGAACAACATTCTATAGCTTTTTATTGAAATTCTTAGAGTACAGGTGAGTTAACAGTTTCATAAGAAAAACAATAAAAAAACGAAACAAGACCTTTACATTACACCATCCTATTTCCTCTTCCCGCAATAATACACAATTAAAAAAGACTTAAAGAGAAATATACGGAAATGACACAAAAATCAACGCATTCATAAGGCTGCGTTACAAAAGACATCAACGAGATTCCTGCACTGTTTTAAAAAACACGTAATAACTTCGAAGGACATTTACAAGTTGTTAAACAACTGGTTTTACTTGTTTATTTTTATTTTAGACGAAACGATAATTATAGAATAGAACTTGTTCCTAATTAAGTTTAATGTCAGTCATTTAAAAGACTTTGACCAAATACTCGTACACTTAATATCAACGTTTACCTAAAAATTCATATTTTTAGGTAAACGTTGATTATTATTTGTAAAAGTTGAGTATTTTTTTCTTTTAATTTTAATTTAAGTCAACTTGAAGATCTTCTCGTTCGTTCTCGAGAATGTAGAACATACTAATATCTAACAGCAAATGAATGTTTACTTTTTGAGTCACCAATCATAATGCCATACCTATGGCATGCATAATTGATTAATTGGCATGTCTCGTCACTTGTCGTTCACGCCCCACATAACATACTGCTCGCTTGTGACACCACACTTTTTATGAGCAAGAAAGTATTTGGTGACAAAAAATATTCTTTAATAAAGATGCGCTTACATGGGTAGTAAAATTGCTATATCTAGTAATTTTAAAAGAATAAAAAACAAAACAATTGCTAATTGTACCTCTGCTTTAACTTAAACCGTATGGTACCGTTTATGTGGTCTTGTTGCTTATTAAACACAATAAAACGGAAATTAGGGGTGTAAAACAGAGCGAAAACATTTTCTAAAATTCTATTGACTTCAGCGGGAATGGCAGCAACTCTATCACTTTCGTCCGGTAATGTTAAAAACATTATATAGCGCATTATTATTTGAACGAATATAGAACACCCTATGTATAAGTTCGCGTAGTACAAATGTGTAGCAGTCTCGTTTTTATAGTTTAGGCCGATTGTTATGCTCTACTAAACACAATTTAAAGTATATTGTATACTAATTAATCAACAAGTAGCTCTACTACCGGTTCGATGTTATATGTAACTATAATAAATATGTTCATTTTAGATACTTGTTACCTAAACTAAATAGACCAAACATGTTAAGGTAAAAAAAAAACTAAAGATTTTAGATTCTATTTATATTATTTAACAATTATGCATAGTACGTAATCCGTGTAAGAGTTTGCGCTTAATCCCACTAATATCCTAGTAATTAATTAATGTATCTGTTTGTTCCTCTTTCACGCAAAAACTATTGAACGGATTTAGATGAAACTTGGTACACGGATAATTTATGACCCGGATTAACACATAGAACATCATTGGCCTTTTCTCAACTATGTTGGGGTCGGCTTCCAGTCTAACCGGTTTCAGCTAACTACCTGTGTTTTACAAGGAGCGACTGCCTATCTGACTTCCTCTACCCAGTTACCTAGGCAACGCGCTACCCCTTGGTTAGACTGTTTGTCAGACTTTTCAAGCTTCCGAGTACCTGTAACGACTGTTAAAGATGTAGGAATAACAGCCGGGACCCACAATTTAACGTGCCTTCCGAAACACGGAGGAACTCGTTATGACAAAGATGGTCACCCATCTACGGACAGTACGGACCAACCGCACACATAGGACATCTAGTTAAATATACAGGGGACTACAGTTGATCGATTTTTATCGGATTTGACGTTTCTATAACATGTGTCATGCGAGAAAGCGTGTCGTGTTTAGATACATCTAAAACTGAATCAGGTCGCTTTGTTTTTGAAGTCATGTGACTACCATCAACATAAAAAGTGAAGTATCTTCGTGTACACTGACATGCGTATATAATCCGTATAATTGACGAGTACCTACAGCATTTCAAGCTTTCGGACATTGCCGACTGCACCATACCGAATTCTTGCGAGTTCGATCTACTCATAGATAAGTATTTATATGATCTTCACAAATCACACAAACACTTGTGTCAAAGCACCTTGCCTTACGCATGCAATTGGAATCTTCACAAAAAAATCTGCAATTCGTCTTAATTCGCTCAGTGTTGGAGTCGTTATTTTTTATTATTATTTAGTGCTTGATGTGAACAAAATTTATTCACTCTCCAATATCTAAAAACCTCGTGAGTCAACAAACGACAGGCTATTTTAAGAATAATTTCGTAGGAGGTAATTGTTCCACCTGCGTGATCTAATTTCATGTGCCAACCGTAACAGAACACCTAACTATAGCCTGCTAAGTTTAGTGCGTACGATAATAGGCTCGGTCAACAGCCCACTGAAAAATTAAGGCTATCTACTAATTACCTAAGTACTTACCATGATCTGGCTCAGTGGACAAGTGAAATTTTTTCGAGCTTATGTCGAAAAGTGATTTTATTTCCATGTTTTTTAAGTTTTGTGTACTAATTCGAAGTATCATCATCTAGGCCATCAAAGTGTTTAAGACCGACGTAGGTTAGGTATTGTAATTCTAGTCTACAGTTTTGGAAGGGTTTTCTTATCAACCTATGATATAAACAAAAATAAAGGAATTCAAATCCAAGGACAACTTCGCCGAAAAACAATTAAACTGCTAAAAGTTTTGACAGGAATTTAACCCATTTTGCTGACCAGTAATAAAAAAAAAGAATTAATCATAAATATTTACAAGTACAACAATAAAATATTAAAGTATTTATCTAAAGGTTACAATTTAACTGAATGTTATAACAGCCTTGCAACATTTTTGTAGCTTTATTTTTTGTCGAGATACTTATCAAGTTCCGTTCCGATAACGAAACCGCTGTAACTAAATATTTTTCCACCATTTGATAATAATATGTTTAAATGAAAAATATAATTTTTAGATAACAGTATTCGTTACTCATTGAAAATATTTAAAATTAACACATTTAAAGTAGGGAAGTACTTTTTTAATGTAGAGTCTTACATTAAAAAAGTACTTGCAATATTATTTTCAGGGTACGTTTTAAAATATAAAACTTCCTTCTCCACAATTACCAATAAAAATTACATACAAGTAATCGGTGAAAAATGTTGTCTTAAAAACTTAAACTTAAAAAAATAATTTTAAGTAGAGTCAAACTCTGCTAAAAGTTTCATATAATCAATTTTCAATTGCAAATGGTTACATGAATCGCAACAATTTATCAGTTAATTAATTGACCTAATGCCTTCTTATTTCAAATTACAATTTATTAAAGCAAGTCACTATTATTAACCACAAACTGCATAATTACCTCTACCTATGTAAGTATTTGTTATGCAAAAGCTAATCTCGAAATCCTGTATACTTAACCTATCACCGGCGTAGTGTAAACAATACGGAGCTCAGCACTGAAATCCTATTCGATTTTTTTATCGAAGCGAACTGGCGTGTGCTTTTAAACATGGCAGCGAGCGGGCGCCGCCGCTTAGTACTCTCGCAACCGGTGACGGAGGCACGCGTCAACACGTTCGATAAGAAATTACGGCCAATCATAAATAAAACTTAAAAAAAATCAAATAAATGTGCGGAAAGAAATCTCATACGAGTTAGCTAAAGCTGTGATATAAAATTCAAGAAGCGCGTGTGTATCATTCGTGTGGATGTTAATTAGCCGGCGCTACGGAGCATTCTACATACGTATTGGTCAAGGTTCGTACATAGATTAAATATATATATTTACTTGTCTGAATTTGTGCGTTTTATCCAGTACTCATTCACCGTGATTCACGTGGGTCTCGGGTGAGTGACATCTAGGCTCGTCTAGTCCCAGCTTTATTTTTACACACGAGACGCTAGGATGCGCGCACGCAACTATTTTTGGTTCATGAAACGTTCACACCTATATTCTAAACTTCATTCTCATGTTACAAAATAATAGAAAGTTATAAAAACATTTGAACATGCGATCACTATTTTTGTGTCAATTGGTTTACGTTTTTTGAAAATTCATATATTGTTCGAGCGTTCGTAAATAAATAGGACATGTGCCAAAAAAATTGTAAAATTGAATTGAAGAGTTGTATCGGTCTTTGTAAATAACAATATAATGCGATATCGTTTTTGCACAAGCCACAATACTTGGTATCCGGCATATATTTCCAAACCGGTGTTTCGTACTAAATACCAATGAAGTGTGAAATTTAACGTATAATTACGCTCATTAATATGTATACAAAGTAAAAAAACAATACATTGATATATAATATATTGTTTTATTTATTTATTATGATAAATTGTAAAGAGTTACGATTCAAAGATTTAAACATTAAAGTTATTTGGTTCAGCTAAAATGTAAAACCTCTTTAACAGTTCACAGCATAAGGGATAAAGTGTTGAAGGAAAACGAAAACAATTCATATGCATGCGGGCATGAATATCGCATAAATAAATGTTAATGCAAAATTTTATTTCCGACTATCTCTTAATCGTGACTTCACTTGCGCAGAAGCGAAACAACTACAATATCTCTACACCGCCTTTATTTCCACAACGTTTTAATCGAAATCGCTTCAGTAGTTTTTGGGATTATCTCTAACAGACATCAGACAACTATGCAAGAGATAATTACAATAGTTCACAAGTACACTGTGGGCTACTAGTACAGTATGTTTTTTTAATTTAATAATAGTACCATAAGTAATTATAAAGAGCATCTTTCAAAAGTATCTTTCCAAACCGCATTCAAAATTTACTCGAATAAAAAAATACAAAAAAAATCCGTTATACTTTCTTCGAAATAAATGAGTACTTTTGCAATAGCAGAAATGTTTCAAATGTACTCTACAGTACATTACTTCGATTTCGTACTTTATTTCGAAGAAAGTATAACGGATTTTTTTTTTAATTTTGAGAAATAATTTCAATTTATTAAAAGGAAAGTGTAACCACTTCCTAAATTGTTTTAGTATAACTTAGTAGCAGGAAAGACATTGCTTACTAATTAAGGAAATGTACGATTAATAATGCTATAAATAGTAATAATACACCAAATGCAAGGTAATAAATTTAACTAAAGGAAAAATCGTATATGTTAATAGTCAATACTTTATTCAGCCATGTTATAAAATAAGAATTCGGATTAACTCGTTCGAAAAACAAATTAAAAAAAAACTATAAAAGTGATTTGTATAACCGGCCAGTGTCCAGTTTTTATAATGTCACATTGATGACAAAGCTTGACACAAGACCTTGAATAAAAAAAATAACTAGTTTTTTTTTGTGAACGTACTTAAACACGTTGTTTTAAGTTTTGTGGGCGCGACCCGCGACCTTAAGTGACGTAGGATACATGTGGATCTACAATAACATGAAACAATGTTTATATAACATAGAATGTGTAATAAATAATTATTTTACATTGTAATTTACAAGGTTTTGCCCGCATTCGTATCTATTCTTATTTCAAGTTCGTGTTACTCGTCAATAACGATCGCTATAAAAGTTAAAAAATGAATATGAATATTGTAATTCTGCTACATGCCTTAGTTGTTTTTCGATCAAACTTAAATTGCTTCAGTGTAATTACTGAAGTTAGCTGTATAGATGACATGTGCAAACAAAACGAAGCTATTAACAATATTGAATGAAGATAAACTTTCGAAATACCACAAGACTTTAATAGATACAAATGCAATAAAAAAATTTCAACATGAGTTTGTAAAACAGACCAAAAATATGTTTGACATTGTTGTTTATTTGATTAACTTCATTTTGTAACAACTACAGTTTCTTGTTTACTTGATTTAGATAACAGACTGCCCCAAAAAGATAACTGAAACGTTTTTAATGTTTCCCAGAACGCTGCATTTGTTGCCTGAAAGTATTTATATTTAGAACCATTCGAAACAAGAATAAAGAGTATTTTATTGTTACAAATAGTTTTATTATAAGTATTTTTTATCACAATTACGCGTGTTAAACTAAACCACAATATAATTGCACTACTTTCCATAATACAGCAAAACATGGTGAGAGAGTCTCTGCCAAGGATTACTCTTAAATGAATGACGTTGATGAATTCAATGGTATCTCAATCTCCTAAGATTAATAACTTAATTTTAAGTCAGTAACCCCAGATGACACTTTAATTCTTCAATCTATTTGAAATCCGAATACTTATCTGTCTACCTCGCAAAACCTATTCATTAATGTGAAACCTCTTTGTATTTCATAAAAAAATGTTACTATTGTTTAGTGGATAAATTAGTGTCTGTTTGGGATTCCCCATATGAGCAATGCACCGTGATGCCGTAGTCAAAAGGGGAAACAGCGACCCCTTCACATCGATTACTTTTTAACGTTTGAATCGACTGGCATTATATGACACAAAACTGTAATAAATATAACTTATAGTTGGTAAAAGTAATAAAAAACCCTCAGCAACTTATTGCGGTTTAAACACCAATTCAGAGAAATGATTGGATATTCAAAACCACATACTTATTTAATAGTCCTGACGCCATTGACAAATGGTGAAAGAAAACCTTACAGAAACGCTTTAAAGGAGTTTAGTTATGAAAAATAAATGAAGTAAAACCTTCTTTAAAGATGTGTACGTAGCCCCATATTTGAGATCAGACATGTAAGCCTAATTACGTTTCAAAACCGCACAAAGGTGTTCGTGTATTTGTATCCTTAATTAACTAATTACATAGTTATGATATTTGTTAAAACAAAGCTCTGTTCTGAACACATTAATTACTTCATTACACTAACTATTAATTTAGTTTTTTTTAGGTTATAGCCGTTAATTAGGCTGACAGGCAGGCTAGACTTAGGTTATCGTTTTAAAAAAATACACATTACTTATTAATCTGATTATTTATGGGGCAGCAGACACATTACATTTACACATTATTACACTCTAGGGACTGAAAAGAAACTGTTTGTTCTAGATTTTTTGAGTAAAATGGGATGAGCACCCTAATTTATTTACGGATTACTTATATTCACTATCGTTATACGAGACCTGACGGAATATTCAACATCTTCTAGTAATGTTGTATACCGCTTGCAGAAATGTGACAGCGTGTAAAGTTGTTACACAGTACAGAGTTTGGTAGCTTTTTCACAACTCCAATAATAATGTAATGAGGTGATGGTACACGCTTAATTCAGTAATATTCTTGTGAAGCATAATTTCTGTGTTATTTTTCCAAAAACTTACATAACACTCTCCTGCTTTCTGTAGCCGTTATACAGCCGTCAAAACAATTCTAGTCTAAAGCATCAATGAAAGATAACAGACCATTATCTCAGTGGTGCATCATGACACCGTAAGCTAATCTCTTTCGCTGGTTTAATTAATTGATTGAAACACGAGTGAAGTATTGACGCCGACCAATCAATTAACTTGGAACGAATCTTTTTCTGGCAAAAGCCGTGACGGGCATGTAATTTATAAACTGCAACATCATTTAATGGTCGGGCAGCGTTAACACGTAAATAACTTCATTTTGATTAAAACCGGGGATTTCCAAATCGATTGCTGTAATTTCATCGTAATTACTGACACTTCTCCGGTTAGATATCATCTCTGTAAGTATTGGTTATTTACTGAATGTTAGTACTTAGTTTCATTTGAGTTTTCCTTATAAAGCTTAAAATAACCGTTAACATGGAAAGTAGTTTACATAAGAGGAAAATCATAAAAATCAACTAGTTGCAGTTTAAATAGCATTAGGAAAATATTGCTGTTTTTTTCTTTTTTCAAGCAAGTTTAGAATTGTTCATAAACCTGTTTTCTAGTTGAATACTGTTGACGAATATTTTCATATTGTTATTCGGCAATATGCCAGCCATTTGACATTAATCGAGCATCAATTGATTGAAGTATTGACGGGTGTGTCCCAACAAAGTCACCTTTAAACAAAACAATTTGTCTAGACCATAAATTAAAAAGATGAGACTTGACCCAATATTATATTAGCTAATTCAGTTAACATTACATGTGTGTTGAGACATGACGATTATTACTCTTTAACATATAATGAAATTTGGCTTACTAATAGTTAACTAGACTAACACGTGGAACTTTACTTCGATAAGCCTATTGGAACGGGAAAAACGAGTATTACCGCGGACGCGAACTTAGTAAAAAAAACTCTTGTTTTTATAACAACGCAATACTTTTTTATATATTTAGAAACACTAGGAAGCAATAACAAGCTATAAAATTGAACTAAAGTCTTCTTGATAAGGTATTTTTGAATACGCAATAACACATGACTCGCCGAATGATTACTATTGGATCGCATTGACCGTGACATTAGCAGTGTGTCGCCGTCTAAATTAAGCGATATTACCCCGGACATCAATTCAGTTTTTATTATAAACGTAAATTTTCTGCAAATGTTTTTTTTTGTTTTATATAAAAATGTAGGTTTCAGCTGCCAAATTACACGCTTTTATTGCGCTTTCAAGAACACAGTGACGGATGCAAATAGTTATATAATTGTTTTGAATACGTAATATAAAAATGAATTGTATGTCCGCTGAATGCATAGAAACGGTTTTTAAATTAAACGCACAATGTTTCTGTGGTGAAGCGTGCCTGCTGATAAATAAATAAAGGCGCCGCCTCATTCATAATTTTGAAATATTATCTTAAAAAAAGATCACCCTAAACCGATACAGGCGTTAATTCTCGGAAACGCCGACCCTAGCGTGGGACGCTGGAAAAAAATCGGAGCCTTTGAGAACAAACATTGTAATGTTTGGCGCCAAATTCTATAGGGTGTAAAAGGCCCATTCAATTAAAGTATTTTTGAATTACACATTCACAGACGGGGCTAACGTTTTTTGTTTCGGCGCCTATTAAGGATTTCGACTAGGAGACTCATTAGATCGGCTACTAAAAAATAATAACTTCGTGGTATAGTTTTGTGACTAAGACGCAATGCTTTTTTGTAGTACCATCATCAATGTACACAGTTTTAATCTTTCAAAGCAAAAACGGCACACAATGACTAGAGTTGTCTGTGTTTAGCGGCGTGTGAAAACCAAACAAGGACATACTGTAGCAACACTAATCATCAATTTGTGGTACTCACAAGCTAATTATATCATCACATACTAAAATCAAATATTTATATATACGCATGAACGTGTAATAGCTTAAAATTTGCAAAATAGTGTGATACGGGGGGCGTATAAAACTTGCAAATGTGGTAAAGATTCGCGGCTCTACACTTTTCACGAGTAAGCAATACCTACCTATTTATTTTTAATCTATATAAACAAATATAGTCATGTATTAGTAGTTTGATTATTATAATACTTATAAACGTATTTACAACCTATATCTAATCTTTAACCGACTAATATTACGTTCACTTGCTTCCGACACTGTTTGACGTAAAATTTATATTGCCAATATAAATAATAAATTGCATTTATCTTAATATATTACAGTTTTATTGTTTTATCAAAACATTGACGTTTTTGTATAGTTACGTCAAATTCAGAGAATAATTCTTGAAACATTAGCAGGTTTCTAAAACAAAATTTATTCTTAAAAAAATAAGGTAAGTTTTACAGACCCATGAGTTAATTATAAATAAACTCGTTTTACATAAATACTAACTGTCTTCTATATAAAAGGGAATTTGAAGTAAAAACTAATTGTTCTTATTTACAAATCCAGTTGAAAGTGTACTGTTAAAAAAAAGTCGGGCTTAAAATACCTTAATTAGTACTTTTTAACATTTTGAACTTGTTCATTTTCGGTTAGATTATGCTCCTCGATCAAAAGGTGAGTATAATTATCTAACCTGCAATTTAATCACTGAAACTTGAAAATAAGAGATAATTAAATGATTGTTATACGAATATTTGATTAAGCCCTCGTTTATCAGCCTCAACATGCAATGTCAAGGGTCAAGAACTTTGATAACACAATTACGTAGTTTGTAACTGATTGTACTGAATTTTATGTACTCACGTTGTAGAGATTTACAAATAAATAGATTTGTTTTATTATGTTTATAGTTTCATCATTATTATAGAAGTGGAACGTGAATGATTTAAATTGGACATTGTTCTGTGTTATTGGAAACGAATCATTTTTCTGTTAGTAGGATAATATCAATAGTCTTATATGATTTTTGAGCTCGTTGGAGCCAATAATTGAGATGAAATATTAAAATGAACAACCGAAGTCTCTTTTCAGGTTCAGACAATTGCGTATTTAGAGGGTATGAACGAATATAGAGCATTCTTCGCCTTAACGACTGGCCTTATACTTAACTTACTGATTTATTTTTGATGTTTGGGTTCATGGTATTAGTTTGCATGAATTAACAACGTTTTACTCATTTACCAACAACAATATCTCATTAAAGTCTGTTGATTATAATTTCAATTAATACGTTGAATTTAGGTTTGCATTGCAATGTTTGTATCCTTTTGAAAATCTGTTTTTCACCTCTAATAATTGTTTAAAACACAATATTTTAATTTAATTACCGATTTCTAACAATAATGTAATTGTGATTGAACCCAATCAGTAATGATTTTATTCATAGTATTAATTTTGCAACATGTTTACTATGAATAACAAAAAAAAATACGAGACCGATGAATGGAAAAATTCCGCAGCTGAGCCTGGTGACATTTAACAATTGTAGGTGCAAATATATTCATTCAGTGGCGCCCTGTAGAGGCACAATGACATAGTTTTCGGATTATTTATTTCGCTGGTTCAATGAAATGTCATATCTTCACTTGCAAAAGACTGAACAATATGGTTTTATTCCAATCGCCAGTATCTATTAAAAGCTCCAGCCTAGAATAAGGGGTGAGTTTGTATATTCTCGGGAAGATCTACCTTTTTTCGATTATCATTAGACTTCTCTACTAAAATTCTTGCTCTCCGAACGCGGACGAAACCTTTGGGTACATAAAAAATACACCTTATTTTAATAGGATACGGTTTAGTTTATTGAGTCTTCATTTACAATGCTATGAAGTGCACTAGGTTACCAAAATGTAGGATGAAATTCCTTGAAGGATTAAATATAAAATCATTTTGATTGGCGTATGTCACGTGTTCCAAAGCTCATGGAAAGTCGCTTCGACCACATTCCTTGCAAAACGATTTGATTTACTTATACATACATACTGATGTATACTAATAACCTATACGTATCGAGATATAAAGGAACCGGATTATCTTGGTTTAAGACTCACTTAAGCCTGCAGAATTCCGTTATTATAATCTATTATACAATGTTCAAAAGTTTTCTCGTAAAATTGGTGAACCCTAAGAGAAATGAGCAAAATATAAAAATTCTACTCAGCAACTTAATGTTTTGAAATATCAAAAGTTTTTTTTTACCATTGACAGAAATAATACCATCGCTTGTTAATTTCCTTTATTAACACAAACATCTTTAAAAACAGGTTTTAATTTAATTTCTTCACGTAAAGAAATAAAAGGTTTTCTGATAAAAACGGGCTACAGAAACAATAAAATATTTAATTATTTTTATGACGGATAATAATGAAAAAAAGTTTAAAAAAGCAATGACCTTTTTCTGACAGAGTTCTTTTTTAGGTAGGTAATTACACAGTCTATCTGACAAATATGTTAAAAAAGAACTTGAATAGAGACAGATCAATGAATCCAATAAATGGGCGTAAAACTTCAAATTTGTAACAATATTAGATAAAATTTGTCAGGATCTGGAACTATTACCGAACCGTCTTAATATACACAGATATACATACAGCCTTTTTAGAGAACCCATACTTTTGCCCGCAAATTAAGTCCATGGCTTCATCAGTGGTTTCTCTGAAATAGTAAGACAAACACGCGAGGCTAATAAACATTGTAATAGACATTGACCCCCATCGTCGACTATCAAATGTAAACGCAGATATGACCCCACTACTTAATACATCACTGTTGACACAATTTACTCCAATAAATGTAATATTTCTTTTGTTGACGCTTAATTGAAGACTATTATAGGGATATTTCGACTGCATTTATATCCGACTGCAGGCGTTTAAGTCACCACGCCAAACCCACAGTGCGCGACGACAAGCATTTGTGAGATTCACGAATTCTTGTTCTGAGTCTGGGTTGTTCTTTGCATGTGACTCAATTGTTCATGAAACCTTCCACGACACAAGTTTGTAGTAAAATGAAAAGACATTGTCAATTGCGTATGTACACGTACAAAGTAGAGCACCACTAATATATAATAGTCACGCTTCGACGATACGAACTAATCGTTGATGTGACGTTGTAAAATACTAACCTATATGAAGATCAATAACACTTCCGCAAAATACATTTCAGCAAAAGCAATGTCTTCTTAATGGAACAATATCAATGTAAATCTCTTTAGTTGGCAGAAGCATACATATTTTCTAATGCCACTACGACGATCGAAAAATGTACTTAAGTAGTATTATAGAGATTTTTAAATTTTAATAATCATAATAAAGCCTAATTCAGACGAAACCTAATAAATCCTGTATCAATACCGTTATCGTGTTAAACATAGCTGGAGACAATACTTCACAATTGACGACAGAGCTACGCGGCTTTGCAATGTATTGCAACTCTCACGATATTTCTCGCAAGTCCAAATCACTATCTATCAATGAAGACATTCCAATGCAAAAGCTATTTAAAAGGTTCCAGAAGAAATAACAAATTTAAATCTAGAACTCTACTGAGTTTACTGAGAACTGTTTTTGTACGTTGACATTATTTCCTAATCTTTCTATGTGAATTATTATTTAGAACACGAAACCACATTTGAAATAACTATCCCTTCAGATTATTTTACTCGATTATAAGTGATATTTTGGACTAACAACTATATGGGACATTATCACTAAGCCTACCCCTATCTCTTAAAGCAACAATATTGAATTTCAGATTCTAATTATTGCAATTGTGGAAACTAGACAGCTCACCACACGATGTAGAGCGGCCTCTCTCTTCAACAGTGGCAACAATCTTGCTTTTAGAAATAGGCCCTCAGGACCTGTCTGTAAACCAGTCATGTAATTGATGTTCCATGTCCTACAAGGCTTCTTCTTGAACCATAGAAGGCTCTAAAGCTTAGAGGCTGTGAGAAACACTAATATTTATAGCCGACAACCGATGATTTATTCCATTCTAGAGTCATTACCTGCTCGATAATGTGATATCGATCTTCGCAGTCCCTTGAGAACACTGTGAACCTTGGGAGTTACTTAAAGTATAGTATATAGATAGGTTCTATATCTTATCATGATTATATTTGTATAATATGTGATTTCAATTTTTCAGTCATGTTAAATAAATTATCGGCTCCATAAAGGATTTCTAAATTTTTCACGCTCTTTACGAGGATAAAAACATCATGTAAAATCTAAAATAACTTCACCTAATCTTAATATTATTGTTTCATATTACTGTTAGGGAAGGGCCAAGGATTTTTCTATTTTAGAATTAAAAACGCTGGGTGTTAATTTTTGCTATTAAAACACAAATCGCGGCCATTTTCAGATTTGTAGAGCTTAAGTTAGAGTCGTATTATCATAATAAACTATTGCACAATGTTATGAAATCAAAAACAACAACAAAATACATAGGTATTATAGACTATACATAAACGATATCTAATATGGGTGTGTTAATTATGTAAATTATATATACATCAGGAACTTACGAGAAAAGCTTCAGAAGTATTACTTTAGTATTTACTCCATTTTTTTTTCAATTCAACCAAATCTGTCTCAATAGCCAACATTGTTTTTAAACAACTTAAAAATAGGTGAATGTTTACAATTTAGTTGTTATTTTTATGTATTCAAGTTGAAAACAAATGACGTAAAAATATAGAGCGTTCAAATTTGGAACAAGAAGCAACAAAATGTAGAGCCCGCATCAAATAACCTACAAGTTACGAGTCAGTTTCAATTAGACCAATCATACAACATGCTTTATTAAATGGGGAATCTGATTGTATCTGACAAACCCTTTAAGACACGTGCTAATAAAACAGGAGTCGAGTGAATGGATGCTTTCAAAAATATTAAGTTTTTGCTGCAAGTTGTGTTAAGAAGAAAATACTTGTACAACCATCCCTAATTAACAACTGTCCTTTTTAAAACAAGATAGTTTTATGTCTTAAGCGGGTTTGAAACTTTTATGAAGGTATGACTATTACCATACAAAAGTTTAATTATTGTTTTAATTTTACCTCAGCAGCTCTATCTCTTTAGCTCTACCTAAATAACTTACTTGGACAATACAAGCAAACAGAATAATGTCGTTATGTTTGTAATAAACGAAACCCGCTCTACCGGTGTTTTGAATGACATAGAACTTGAAAATTTACATAGCATTATGAGATATAAACATAATCATCGATCTATTCAATACAGTTAACGATCGACCGCCTTACAAATAACTAGTGTTGTGAACTTCATGGAGATATAAAACTCTTTGGTCTAAGTTTCAGTGGAATACAGATAATAAAAGTGTTTATTGGTTAGTAGTTTATTCGATTGATATCGATTTAAATAATACATAAGTTATAAGCTCATTACATTATGCGAATGCCCTTACTTCACTTGTGATTGTCAAGTTCAAGTTTGTTTTTATACTTGTGTAAAATGATGTCAGAGTTGACGCGCACCGAAGAAGGACTGTGTTAACGTTTTGACCGGTTTTTTAATCAGTTTTTATGTTAATTATCCAAACAATGATATGTCTGACGTTTAAATGTCCGTGAATTCTCATGAATACTGGTATATAATTGATTTAAATTCAAAGTCTTAACTTGAAGCGAATACTTTGTCGTTTTAAAATATGTCATTCAATAAGGATGTCCAAAGTATAAAACTATTTAATCAAAAGATACACCTAGCCTTAGTCCTCAATATTTTTGTGTACGTGAAAAATCCCGGACACAAAAATATTGAGACTTGCGAATGATATTAATAGGAGCCTTATCACACAGGGGTCGAAGCCGTGTCTAGTAATGGGTGAAGTGATGTCTCGTGTCACTCGATAATTTGCACACTGACTTTAGTAAACCAATTACAATTTTTCTTGCCTTTTCGCATGGTTGTTGATAGACAACCTTAGCTTAACAAACCGTTGACTAATTCTCAGGAGTGCTGGTTTGCGCACGGTGTATGCCTTCATTGTTTTTAGAAAATGATAACTTACACAAAGGCATTGTAACATAAAGACATTGGTGCGTGAAAGGGTTCGAACCTACGACATTTGACTAGGCAGTAATGTGGTCGTACCACTAAGCTATCACTGCTATTTTTATTCTAGATTAAATCAATATTTACTCATAACAATCTAAAGTACCTATAGGTATTAGCATAACGTCCCCTTAAAGTACTTACTTAACAAACAAGATAACACCAGTAACTTTTCCACTATTTATTATAAATCTTTTAATATAAATTATAAACTTACTTATCAAGGGTAATTAAAATGTCAAAGGGGACATTATAAAAGAACACAAAATTAATAATAAATAGGTACACACCGATATCTTGAGGCGCCCTTGCGTTAATGATACGAGTAAACAAGTAAGAATGAAAGAAATTACAAAAGAAATGAAATTAACAAGCTTTTGGCTTTAGCTTTTTAGTTTCACTTGTCCCGTTGTCTGTCTGTCGGTCTATTATTAAATCTTACAAGTTCCGATTGAACTCCAAATTTTGGCAGCATATATATTAATGCAATATTATGACATAGACTATTATGATCTAATGCTGGAGCTAAACGGTGGCCTAAGAGCTCCGAAAAAAAACACTCAAGTTAAGATTACTTTTAAATGCCTTCTCAAGTAAATACCTACTTTGATTTCAAAGTAAAAAGCTATCTAAAAGCTGGTTTTTAAAAAGGTTTTTCAGAGGTTGCGTTAAATATTGTTTCTTTTTCAATTTACCCAATTTTTTCACCATCGTAAAGGGAACAAATAGTTTTTTTTAAGTAATAAATGTACACCACACGCATCTTCTATCGGCAGTCTCAATCATGGAGAGCCTTGCATTGACCGCAGGCTTGACAACATCGAATCAAAATATCAAGTGAATGGAAATTTACTGTCAATAAATCGGTATCAGTATTAATATATTGTTTTTGACTTTCGCACATAAATTCAATAACTATCTGCAGTGCGTTGACCGTACGTATCAAGGGAAGGGCCCCACGCGAATAATAAACATTAATAACAATATTGTTTAACTTTCATTACGTTTACGAGAGCAATTATGGAAAATGTTAGGTTGGTAACCGATACGAACGATTAAGGGTCAAGCGAATGTCAAAACAGCGTAAAGGTCGAAACGAATAGGTAGCTAATAAAAGCTTTTGAGATAACTTACTAACTTGAAACTTGTGTGACAGGATAGTCAAGCTTATAACTGACTATAGACTGCATTTCATTTGTGTTGTTTACAAAAGTATATCCGACGGTTCATCTATTTGGCAACATGATTTATTTTTTGAACAAAAGTCAAACACCTATTGCTCCAGTTTCAGAAACTGGATACGTTCCAACTATTTCATTTCGACATAGGCAGGACGGTTTCAAAAATAAACTAGACAGACATATCTAATAATTGAGACATAATTTGGTCTATAATTAACAAATTCATTCTAATTAATACGTCATCGATAACTTTCTTACACGCACACACTCACATGAAACTCGATGACATATCAATCGTGACCTATGACGTCACAAACGTGATATCTACTGCTCTATCATTCACTGATCGAGTGTAAACAATCTGTTAATCATCGTTTACAAGACTCTCAATACATGTGATCAACAGCAATGAGGTTACATATTAATCACTCCACGTATAGATTGGGAAGCGGTTACTGATTAATGATGAGACATCACGTGATCATTTTGTGTTTGAAGTGTGATGAGGGCGAAATCTTCCATGTGTTTTTCATAGGTGTAGTGATTCGCGTAGAATAAAGTCGCATTCGTCAAAAGAGTTTTGACAATGGAGACTTTAATCAATTCAATCACAATTGTAAACATCAATTATTAAAAAAACGTTTAAGTCAGACTAGCAACACTGATGGGCATACAAACAGGAGAAATAAATACAATTTGTATTTATTTATATTTATATATAAATCCTCATCATATCCTCATAGGTAAAATTTTATTTAAGGAACCCACCCGCCAATATCTTTTCACCTAAATAGTTTATGCCCGTAGTATAGAACCTTTATTTATTTAACGGTACTAGTAACCGAAATACGTAATTTGTGAAATTTTCAACTGCCTGTGTCTCGTTTTTATACACTCACTTTTCAGGGTCCGTTTTTACTGTTTGGCTAAGGAACCCAAAAAAATTTACTACGCATAATATATGAAGATCATACTATGAAGACGAGGTTATACTAATACTACGACTAGCTATTCATATATTGTCAGCCTATTGTTTGTCGCACCGAAACAATGTAGTTACATAAGAGACATAGATATGCAAATTACATTACACAATGTACACACATATACTCACTACATATATAACATTGACTAACATTTCTGGACATTTGTATTTATGTTGGCAGGTACTAATTTAACAAGACGCTTTAAAACCTTATAAGTGTACATTATAGTAATTAAGTAAGCATTTTCTGTCAAAATGCAGTATCAATATTTCGATATTCTCCACATTCTCTCTGCGGCTCTCTTTTTTGGATAGTCGAGTGGTTGAGGTCACCACACCAAACCAACTGTGCGCGACGCGTGATCGTCCTAGAACAAACGTTTTTGTGATCTACGAAAGCCTTAGCTGAGCTTGTCTTTGTGAGGAAATGATTGAAATAATCATAAATTTCCTTAGTACGGGAATAGTTTTTTTTTAAATACGAGAAACGAAACTAATCGTTTTATGCCAATAGGCACAAAAATATGGCTTGAGGATATCTCGGACTGACATATTTAGACCTCCCAGAACCCGCCAATAGCAAAACACCTAACTTTGCCGGTGCCGCGGAATCGCTTACGCATATTCTGCGCATCTCCTTTACCTCCATACATTTAATAACACGGTAAAAGTTTAATATTTCTCATACACAAGTATCGATGTGTAGGTGTAATACAATTTCATATTATACTGATAACGACTGTGTTATCTACGGCTCAATCATAAAAGCTTTGATTAAAGCTTCATATTTTAGATAATATTCCATGGACACGCATCTAAGTGAAGGTTTCAAGTTATCAAAGATTCTTTATTAACTACTATGAATACGTATTTTGTTACAACTAAATAACGAAGCTTAATAAATGTCAATATTATTTGTAGCTATATTGTCAATGACCGAATAATTAAGTTTGGTATGTATCGAACGAGTGGACGTTGAGAATTTATGCATTACTTTCAAGTGATACTGTCTATCTGTACCATACCGCTGTATGACAGGTTGCTACGAAATGTTCTACTTTTCTTTAACGAAGACTCAAATAAAATAGTACAATACTTCTGTACCTATCGAATATATTTTATTTGAAAACAATTCTAATAAGTAATCGTTTTGTTCATGATAATAACTATTCTGTTCCACCTCAGACTCCAGTCTCGACAAACATGTTACTATACCTAGTAGGTATAGAATCTAATTTATCCTTACATACATATTATAAAACAAAGTCCCCCGCCGCGTCTGTCTGTCTGTCTGTTCGCGATAAACTAGAAAAGTACTGAACGGATTTTTATGCGGTTTTCAACGATAGATAGAACAATTCTTGAGGAAGGTTTTAGTGTATAATAAGTTTAGGTTTTGTGTAAACTGACGATATTACAGCGATATTAGTTAAACATGTCGGAAAAAATTAAGCCATTCGAGAGCTTTCATCGAGAACGCTGCCAAAACCTTTTGAGTTACAACAAAACAATGTATGGCAAGTTTGTACCTCTTTAATAGATCTACAAAAAAGTCCGCGGTGGTATATGTCTATCTTCCAAGGATAACCCACAATAACCATTTTTATGTGTTTTCTTAATACAGTAAAATTATTGGTTACTTACGAACCTCTTTTTAACAATACAGT
This sequence comes from Trichoplusia ni, assembly GCF_003590095.1. Lineage (NCBI taxonomy): Eukaryota > Metazoa > Arthropoda > Insecta > Lepidoptera > Noctuidae > Trichoplusia > Trichoplusia ni. Next base: position 2,457,340 of record NC_039502.1, read on the forward strand.
ATTAATCCTTATCCAAATAAATAAGTTAGATATATTATGCATGTAATATAGAACAAAATTGCCTTTTACACTACGCCAAAAATGTTAATAGGTAATGAGTTATCGTAATATTAAAATCTCCGCGCGAGAAATTAAAAATCGATGAAACGTAGCGAAGATATCGTTGGCATCTATATACTTATTGTACTATATATATACTAATTACTATGTATATACTATGTATGTACTATATATATACTAATTGTTTGTTTGAACGCGCTAATCTCAGAAACTACTGGTTCAAATTGAAAAAATATTTTTGTGTTGAATATACCATTAATCGAGGGAGGTTTTAGGCTATATGTATATCATCACGCTGCGACCAATAGGAGCGAAGAAAAAGTCATAACTTATATCTTCTAACCACGCAGACGAAGTCGCGGGCAACAGCTAGTCACATATAAATTGTCACAAAGAAATTCGCACATACATTCGAAAAGACACAGATTTAAAGAACCGTGTCTTGGCAATCCGACGGTCATACTAAAAGTTCAAATATAAGCCTGTATATTTTAAGCCACACTTCAGCTAAACAATTATTAATATATATAATTAAAAGCCACATAACTCATTCACATCGACACAAATAAACTGTTAAGTAACGCTAAGGTCGCCACGTCCTTATCAGTGTTATCAGTGCAATAGTCGTGATTTACAGCGACTCGTTATGTCAGCCGGGTCGGAGGGCAACGAACGTGCTCTAATAAATACTGAAGCAATCTTGTTCGTTTTTCATTGTTGAGGTTCACGTGGTTGTGAATGTGGTTTTGGTTGTTCAGCATGTATTTTAACTGCCGACTCCTTAACTAAAGGCAAGAGCGAGTCCCTTTGCTGGCCATTAAAGAAGCACCGCTCTGTCCGTGCGTCTGTTAGTAGTCACTAGACTGTTTCGTATGAACCATGAAAGCAAGACAAATAAACTGTTCACAGATGATGTTATAACAGCAAATACTCACTAATAATTATTTTCGATCTTATTTCTAACTGTACTTACTCTTGCATAGATTGACATGTAGATGACAAACACTTTTTTTAATGAATTTGTGTTCGATAAACAAGTTCCAATATCTAGTAACAACGTTAGAAGCCTGTGTTAAAAGTAGGTAGTGCTTAGTAGTGTTAGCTTATATTTCGAACAACGGCACTTGAATCTAACTCCGTTATTCCAAGAATCGGTTTGCAATTAGCCCAATACCAATTATAAAACTCTTTACAAAAGACTTCAATTCTTATTTCTTTTTGTACAATCGCGATATACTTTCTGCGTAAATTTGCGTCTGAATAGTATTTGTTTCAAGATTAATAGCCTTAATTTGTTCTGACCTTGATTTTATCACGAGTTCTATATTATAAAAATACTTACGAGAGGAAAAAAAACACAAAAAATATCATAAATACCGCGTGTTATGTAATTGGAATAGCTCATGCGAATTAAAAAGCTTTGAATTCGTAGTCGAGATTTTTCTGCAATAAATTTGGCCTGACAATCTGCGCCTACGCCGGCAGACTCGTTCCGAGCGAGCTGTTCTCAAGGTCACTGAATCACTTGCTTATTTAAGTTGCGTCATTATATTTTTAACATGTGTCTGGGCTTTCATCGCGCGTCGTAATGTAGGCAATTTATACTGCGGTAATGGTATTATGGCACACCTGCTCCACGGTAAAAGGGAAAGCAAGGTACCCGGTAAAAAGGGAAGGGAGAACTACCCCGCGAGCTTTAGTCTGACGTAGTCTAACATAAGCATAGCCGGCTGGCAGCGATTTGGTGTGTAAGAAACCCATAATGGGGAAAAAATTGCCAATTTACCTTTACCTCACACAGTATGTTGTAATAAAATTTTAGCTTATATGCCATGTAATTAATGTTCATACTTATCATATCAATCTATATTTATTTTGCTACGAGTCAAAATGAACGTTCTACTCTAACTATAAATTAATTATCCTGTTTCTCATATCAATCATGTTTTGTTTATAACTATGTTTTTGGCGTATATTTTGCGCTGTTTAAACTTAAACATGCGTTTGTTACATTACTTGTGCGTTTACTGTCTATACTAATGAGCTGATGAGCTTGTTTGTTTGTTTGTTTGAACGCGCTAATTTTAGGAACTACTGGTTCGAATTGAAAAAATATTTTTGTGTTGAATACACCATTTATCAAGGAAGACTATAGGCTATATAACATCTCGCTGCGACTAATAGGAGCGAAGAAACATTGGAAAATGTGGAAAAAACGGGGAAAATTCTAACCACGTGGACGAAGTCGCGGGAAACAGCTAGTTATTAATATAGCAACTTTTTAATTTGTTATGTTGTTTATTAAATTAATTTAAGTAAATTTTTGAAAGGGGCTTTACCGAGGATTTATAAGTAATACAAAATCAAGCGTTATTTAAGACAAATTTTATATCATTGTGTCGGTAGATCTTTAGGTCAACGTTCTATGGTCTCTACATATTTGTTAAGATATGGGAATAGTAATTAATAGCATAATATTAGCTAAACTAAATTTATCAAAAAAAAAAGACATCAAAGAAAATGTTTAAAACCGAAACAAATGATTGACGAGTTCATGGTGTAGTTATATGGTACAGTACAAAATTGTGCGCCACGTTACAACCCTAATTGTAAAAGCTATTGGACCGGACAAATCAAATGGGCTCAATGGTTCGGAACACTACGATAATACCGGATACTAATAAAATAAGTTTGAACTAAAAGGGTATAACTATTGTTTACAATACTATTTATTAATTGGAACTTTAAAAAATGTTGTTTAAGCTGCGTAAAAGCGTTCATTTGTGGTACCGGGTGGAGATTCCTAGAATTTTGCAGAAATAGTAAACTTGTGAGTAAACTAGGAAATATTGTTGAATTTTCCTGAGTTAAATAGCTCGATTTTTGAGATATGCGATTCAATGTTTTGACTGTGATCATTAGAGGCAATAGATTTCAACATGCAAGTAAATTCGACTTCTAAATATGTACTTTTAAAAATGTTGTCTATTCAAATCGATACTTTTCTTTCGGCTATCGCACCTATTGGCCTTACCAGCAATGATCCTTACGGTACATAAATTTTTGGAGTTGTCCTTTTACAATCACAAAGTGTTGTTTTATGTTTTTTTTTTTGTACAACTGTATTATATTTTGATTATAGTCGACAAAAAGTCCACTATTGTTACTGAACATTATCACAAATTTTATTCAAGGTTATTTATCACTAAAAACCATAAACCCGACAAAATGTAACCGTAACTTGTATCCTTAACTATAATTATGCGTTATCTACAAGTACAGAATAACTCGACATCGTTAACTAAGTCATTGTAGTGTTATTGTTTGAACAAGTGTTTATCGTATATATTAAAAGCACGTGGTTTTGAACCATGAGTCTCAAGTAAGGTTAGGAGTGAGTCAATTTGAATAATAATCCTATTCATATTTTAATTTTAATATTGACGCGTCATATTGGCGTTGGAATAGTCAAGAACGATGGCTCATAATTTAAACAATCAATATCTCTATTAAGCCTATTTAGTAAGAAGAATTCTGTTGTATCTAATACAGTAATCTTTGGTGCTTGACAGAGTTTACTATTAAATTAATGAAGGTAAAATGTAAACCAATGTTGTTAGTTCTAGCCACAGCGTAGCTTGAGTTTGTTTCGATATTTCCTCTCAGATGATAGATCCTTTTTACTGAATAAATATTTTCATTATTATCTCGATATGGCTGTAAGGGGCAGCAAAGAGGCTGGTATTCAAGGTATGATACTTGTATTTGTTTTATATTGAACCTCCAAAGAGATCTAATATATCTCAAACTATACGTTCGAGTGGAGTCTTCATTTAGGCTATTTTTATTTTGTTCCATGATTACGCTTTTTGCGTACTAGTGTTTGACAAATAGCCTTATATTAATCATGCTTAGAATTAAATCAAGAAAGACACTTTTTGTTATACTTCTTAAGTTTATTAAGTATTAGCGGTTGTTGCCTCATATGACCTCTTACACAAATGTCGAATCAACTAAACAAACAATAAAATATATTTTCAGCTGTATTTTTATAATCGTCATGGAATTACATTAATATCGATTCTAGAAAATGGTATTGACGATCTTTAATTATTATTTAACTGCGTTTACGATGCTGGGAAAAACAAAAACATTAGTTTTAACCCTAACGATGTTTACTGGAACAGCTAATCAGGAAGAAAAACAACATCTTATTGGTGTAAACGACGTACTAACGGGGTTAATTATTGACTCATAAGTAGTGTGAATCAAACTAAGACTTTTGTTTTCATCTGCCCGTTTATGAGCTCCAAATGAGAAAGGTATTTAGATACAGATTATAAAAACGACTCCTGCCAAAAGGATTTTGATCCTTACATCGCGCGGGATTTCAAAAACATTCGACTTATATAGACACCAAGCCTCAGAACAAATAGTCGTGGATCCGTACCCACACGTTGTGCACAGTGGGTTTGTCGTCAAAACCAACAGTAAGGACTGTATCCTGCTAGACGCAGTATATTTCACCTTGTCGCCTTCACGGTAGCAATAATCTTGCTTTAAGAAGTCGCTCATGTATGATGAGGCACTATACGTAGCTTTGCAGTTTTTATATTGCGCACGTATGATGGCAATCAAATGGCATCCTCGGTTCTGCTTCGTCACACACAGTTTTTGCATTGATTAATTAATCATGCATTGTTTTCGGCATTAAAATACTGGTCGGTCTACTCAATCTGTGTAAACAACTACGCACTTGCATATATTTGAATTATTAAAATTATATTGATGCATATAATTTTAATAATTCAAATGTAATGTGGAGATGTAAATAATGTGCACCGCTACTATGATACATAATGTTGTTTGCTGATGTTTTGGCTTACTACAGTGACCTATTCCTGATGGAGATAAACCAAATAACCAGTGAAGGTCTAAAATTACATACTGTTTAAGTACGGTACGATAATTTCAGCATTTGAACAATACAGGGTACAATATTCTCATCACTTATAGGGATTGGATGAGCAGGAAATATTGTCTAGTCCATGTTTAAAGATACAACAACTTGTTCAATTTTTCACTTATTCATATTTGAAAAAGGATTAATGAAAAACATAACGTCATAAACTATTAAATATTATTATGTAAGTAATATTTAATTGGAGAGGTGTGTTCACTCTTATTTAACAGTACCTAACCAAACATTTAAAGAAAGCTGTATCAATAAAAGCAGAAGTTTAAATTGGGATAGCACTCATCTTAATATATATAAATCTCGTGTCACAATGTTTGTCCTCAATGGACTCCTAAACCACTTAACCGATTATAATAAAATTCGCACACCATGTGCGAACTGCATATGATCCAACTTAAGAGATAGGATAGTTTAAATCTGAAGTTATAGTCGCAATTTCTTCTAACCACGCGGACCAAGTCGCGGGCAACAGTTAGTTTCTTATATAATTTTCATTTTCTCAAGGAAAGCGTTTTCAATCTGCAAGGTGGATCGTGAAGTCATGTCAGTGCTGAGTAATCTATGCACTAGTGCTGCCATTAATGATAATAGCTTCATTCTACTAAGCTATCTGTATTGCCATTGTTATGAATGTCACAGCCACTATGTGCGAGCATCTATTGTGGAATTATTACATAGTTTACAAACTATCTTCGTAATGAGTTTACTAACAAATATGATCAATATCCAAAGCCGAAAAAAAACCATAAAAAGAAACGATAATTTTGTATTGATAAGGAATTTGTTATTGTAGGATCCTTAAAGGTCAGTTCGAAAAGAAATGGTTTGGTAATTAGTAGTTTCTCAACTCAATGGCCTGTCATAAAGCTACATTGTTTTAATTAACTGCTTTCAAACAATGCACCTGCATATTATTGCCACAGACCCGCCAAAGAACCCAATATGGAACACAAACTAGTACAGAACATTCCAAATTAATCCGTGGGTGGAAATTCGTAGATTAGATTAAAGCTCTTAATTTGGTTCCAGTCGGAAATTGGACCAGATTAAAATGTTAGGTTATGTCATTACGGACTTACAACATCCCATTCTGTTGCTCTAGTAAGATGACTAGGCCATCGTGTGTGAAGACAACCGGTCTATTGATTTAGCTGAGGTAGAATCATGATGTTTAGAAGAATCCAGTGAGACTGGACTTAATTAAACAATGATTTACGATGTAAACTTAAATCGAAATCTAAATTAAAAGTTAAAGGTTTTTCAGTCTGGATTGTAGCTGATAAAATGGACCAACTAACAGTTGGTAGTAATTGCATTGCATTGCAAATACATATACCGCGTGGTGTGAAACCTAATAATCGACGTTAAGCTGCCCGCACGGGTATTAGCCCTTATCTCGTTAACCCATTGACTTTCGTTTATGCCTATAGTCAGCAAAACGTCCCTTCTAAGCGAATGAAGTTGTCTCACTGTTTTTCACTTATTCAGCTAACAGATGATGCATTTTGTTATCGAATCTCTTGTGTCATAACTCCTCAATCATCAGTGCCGGCGTTAGGGGGGGGGGGGCGTGATGGGGCGATGGCCCAGGGCGACAAATTCTGGGTGGCGCCAAGGTCTGAAGTTTTAGTCTCTTGCCGATAACCCTCAGAACTGTGCTCGACGCTAGAGGTGGAATACTTCCACCACCAAACGTAACGCTAAAGGAAAGATGACATTCGTAATATAATTTTACTTGGGATCAGCAAAAAACTAACACTTGATATTGCTTCCCTCAAGTGGGCGCCACAATATTTTCGCCCGGGGTGTCAGTGGCCCTTACGCCGGCACTGTCAATCATACTATCTGAAGTGATGGCGAAGGGCGAATTGTCTCAAAAGTTCTTGTATTGTAGTTCCAAATGTTTGATTTGTTAATGTTTCTCTTGTCTGCAGCTTTGAGGCGCGATGAAGCAGCGGGTCGCGACTGATGAACGTCCCTTCCAACCGACCACTACGAATGGTAGTGGAGCGGGTCGGGACTCCCCCAGTGAACCATACTCGGATGCTGGACCAGAAGCGACTTTGGTAAGTGTACTTCCAATATTTCGAGTGTTCAAATTCAAATAGAAACGAACTCTGGTTCAAATTTTTAATCCTTAAGATTAATTCTACTGAGTGTTATCACTTCGAACGTAATCTAACCTCGTTGCTTTTAGGTCTAGGTTGAATAAAAAAATCTTTATGGTGACAACCTCATTTCAATTCTCGTGACAAGATAATTTTCAACAATAAAAAGAAACATTCACTGACAAGAGATTCGTTTGTACGTCTTTGTGACATAATATTGAAATAACATGGCCAACAGATTTTAGGGGAAAATTAAGATTCAATGGGGCGAAGCGAGATGTATTCCCCGTATTCCCAGCTGTCTGGTTATGTCAGATTTTTTAGTGAATTTTAATAAATTTATCCCCATAATTGTTGGCTTCCACATTTTCTACGTTCTGTTTGGCTTCGAAAGCGTAAGCTGTTGCCGAGGCACTTGCAGCGCTGTTCTATGTCAGACTGAAGAGATAGAAATTAAATCCGAATGTGTGAGCACCTGCAGCTGTGAACCAGAATGACCATACAATAGACAGGCTTCATGACGAGGCGGAGAAGCAGATCCATCACAAATTAAAAAAACCCTTTTCAATACAAGATGACGGCACTTGAAAAAAAGCTGCGAAGAAATAGAATAATACGCAAGATTGCCGAACGTATAATAAACGCGTGTCTTCTTGCTACAATTTCGTTGGCGTTTGCTGAGATAACTATGACGGTACTGATACTGTTACTATAGGTGCCATTGTTATAAACGAAACAACTTCAGCAATATCGCAACAAAATGGCTTTTAGCAGAATGTGGCAAAGAAGGAGGGAGATTGTACACAAGGCAGCTGAAGTGGTTGTGGATGTTTTGGCATGGGCAACGCTTATAGTCGGGACATATATTTTGTTGTCTTGTTAAATATCATGCATCTAAAACCGCTTTAGCCAAGGACTCTGTAGTAACAACATCACAAGTTACACCTCAGCTAAACGCTACGGCCTTGCGGTATTGATGTACACATATATCGCTTGATAACAATAATTTGAATAAACCTTTCTCATTAATGTAATAAGTAATTAATTAAACATTTATATAAAACAAAAATTTAGTATTTCACTGGCTACATATATGTTTTTGCGGCAATATTTATAATATAGAAGTGGTACTACGCAACAAGAACTTATGGACTGGCAGACCAATATAAGGAACTCAATATTATATTATTATCTTCAATAGTATTATCTTTACATATCTGGAGAATCAATCATGTAGGAAAATTCGGTACAACATTTGTACTGCATCTCATTATGGAGTTTTAATTGAAAGAATCATCAAATAACTCTTAATTGTTAAATGTAGCTTGAGACCCGTGATGAACATTTAAATAAATAATATTGGACAACATTCACACAACGCCATCTAGTCTCAAATTAAGCAGAGCTTGTGTTATGAGTACTAGACAACTGATAAACATATTTATATAGTTCTAATTACATACATATTATAGATAAATTACACCCAGACACAGAACAAAATGATCGTGCTCATCACACAAACATTTGTCCTGGGTGGGAATCGAACCCACGACCTCCGGTATAGCAGTCAGGGTCACTAACCACTAGACCCACAGGCCCCCCTATTGAACAATTGAACCATTGAACAAGCCTCTTCTTTACGACTATGGCTCTAGAAAGAAGGACCGCATTTCAACTGCAATTGCAGTTCAAGTGCTGTCGGGCATTCAAACGGCACGTTCCAGTTAGACGAAATGAAGAGCATACCTTATAAATATAAAAATACTATTACATACTTGAAGTTTCAAAATCTGAGTAATCATTTAAAGTTTGATGTTTACGCACGCTTGTATTGAATTAGGAAAAGAGAGATAAGATAGGAAACAGCACCGAGGTTAGAAAGTTACTGAATCTATATTCTATAGGTATCCAAATTGATTATTTAATATTTTTAAATAAGTTTCTTTCTTCGCTAAGACAAACAGACAAATGTCAATGTCTAAAGAGACTGGCTATCTAAAGTAGATATAAAAAAGTTTTGCAGTGCCTGATAAATGGGTCCGCAATGGATACCTATTTATTTTTAAGACGAAGAAGTGTTAATGAAAATATGAAGAAATGGGATACATTTGACCAGACAAGTACTAAATCAGACCCCATCACTGATAAAACCTCAGCAGATGATAATATAGTAACCTATCTTTTCGACAATTTATTACTGTTGTGTTGTCAACGTTTCGTGTATCAGTGGCATCGTATAAGAGATCTTCTAGAAAACTGTAAGGATATGCCGTAGCTTTTTACATATTGTTGTTCGGTGATTTAGATAGCAGATGAGCTCTCTTTTGTATAATAAGCTTTTTGCTACAAGCAAAAATTTTACCCTGTTAAATTGACGCGCTTTCCAGCGAAAATTTTAAGCGGATACTAACTTACTATTTATTATTTAAATCTTGTTAGGTACCAATTTAGTTATATCAAATAAAAAAAGGACATTATCACAAGCAATATAATAGCGTGGAAAATTACATTCGTAATTTCACCAGACTTCAAATATTGTATTTTTTAAATAATCAGAACATTTTTTTTATGATTCCATACATAGGTACTGTGTTATTTTAAAATGTAATTTTGTGTAAATCATACTTTGTGAGTCTTAAGAATAATTTTATTCCAGGTCGTTCCCCCGGACGGCGGTTGGGGTTGGGTGGTAGTCGCCGCCTCCTTCATGTGCAACTTCATAATAGACGGCATCATTTTATCTGGAGGAGTCCTCAACGATGGAATTAAGAAAGAATTTAATGTAAGTAACGAAATGTTTATTTATAAAACGAAATATACAAAAGATTCCTAAACGCCAGGTCGCATCTTAAAACTAACGAAGCACTCGTTTTACTTCATCGATATTGAATCACTTTTATCTGGTCTTACATAAGCCACGTGTATAAACAAGAGATTTTATTAGGTAACTAAGAAAAGAAATTGGCTACATTATGCGGATGATTTAAAAAGGCCAGTAAAGAGTAAATTTATTGTGGCTGTTGCAAGTATCGGACGGACGTCTCGTGCGTTTCTATTTTTGGATCCGCACCCTCACATCGACATTCGACAGTTACACACGCTTGCGTCATTGCCGTGCCTCCGTCTTACAAGTATACTAAGCGACCATTTTCGATAGATCTATTAATTGTGAACGACATCTCCACTCTTGCGAAGAATGTGAGCTCTTATTAATTTGGTCACTAATTTTAACTGAGTGCATTAGCAGATGTCTGGTATTCTTCGCATGTGAACGTCATTTCCTGTTGTAGTTAAACTCAGAGGCATTGTTGCCATTATTTTGCTCATTTCAATTACTGATGCAGCTTTAATAGTGCACCGCGCGTTGGCAGGGCATGGTAAAAATTACATGATATAGTCAGAAACGCGTATCCATTATCAGTTTTGTTAAAATGTTATACTTAACTAAAACCTACCTGTTTTACAAAACGATGTATAAAACTGAAGTTTTGATATACAGTCAGGCGCATCGCACCTGCACAGTTAAAGGCGTAATAGTTCAAAGAAAACAAAAGCAAGATATAACGAATCTTGTTCATAGCAAGCGACATGACCCCCTCAATGTTGTACTGGACAATAACATTACCATAACGTTAAGGCCAAGGCGCCAATCATGCGCTAAACCATTCATCAGTGACGTGGTTCACTACGCTGCAGGCATTTCTTTCATTGTTTATTAGATGTCTAGACAAACACTTATATATTACTACGGCAACTGCTATAGGTTTCTAGGTAGGATAAGAAAGTAGTCTTCTTTAAAAGAATTAAAGTCGATGTTGAGAACGGTTCCCAATGTCAATTGTTCAGGATTCTTCTGAATACTATTTAACGTAGGACTAAAATGAAGAGTCTAGCATTTATATAGCTAATTTAACAGAATTCTCAGTCCGTAAGAGAGTCTTCGTATTGCTTAGTCGTTGGTAGTGGAACAGAATGGGCTGAGAAGAATGATGAATAATCGAGTGTCTATATCTCTATGAGAACCTAAACTAAAAAAATCCTAAAACGTAAAACCTCAAGAGCAAAATAACTGTGACAAGAATTAATTGAAGATCGGATAAATAAAGCACTTTACCGGGTTGTGAACGTCACTGAAACCCGCTCTCGATCTGCAAGCAATTAATAACACAATTTACACCAGTTCGATGTCAAATCGATGCCAGTAATGGAATTTGCCATGAACAATTGTAGTTAGGGTTGTCCCTTTTAATTTTCAAATATTACGTCAATTGTATTTTGGTTTGTAGTAAAAAACTTGACATTAGCATCGAAAATTATGTTTTGGTAAGCTAAGATGTCGTTAAACGCTTTCAAATAATGTTTAAAAATCATTTCAGAAGCGACTTAGCAACATCTTCTGTCTATTCTGTGTATCTACTTACAGTTTTAAAAATCTACTTAACAAATAACGTATTAAATAACCTCGCCTGTCTCGTGACGATTGAAACAGAGTGCTAATCTTGGCCTGAGTCTCGTCGAGATGAATGCAGCGGTCAGGTCGCCTACAGAACGTAATACAGCTCTATTAAAAGTTTTCCACTATCGCAAGTGCACTAACCCTTGCAATGCTGAAGTACATAAAGTTCCCACATAACAGTGCGGGGTCAACGAACGATCTCGGCCTCGAGACGCCATTTAAACTGAACAGGTTGCATTTTTAATGCGTGTCGTTTCGGATTCAATAGAATGCATTGCATTGATTAGCTACTGTTAGGACTGTATCGATTTGTACCTTTGTTGTAATAGGGTTGCCAGTTTTATTGAATGTGTCGGGCGAAATAATGGGGATGAGACATTGTTTTTTGCCCTTCTGGTAATGTAATGAATAGTGGATCCATATTTTACTTGTTTCGCAAACATGTGGTTTTTATGGGTTAAGTCTCAAGCCGTCTTAAACTTAAAAGCAGTTTAGATTCATAAATTTATAGTAAATATATATTTCATGGCCTCAAAAGGTTTATATTTTTTACACCTAGTCATCATACTTATTGAGAAACTCTCGGCGTGATGCTAAAAACACCGCACTAATCTGTATATTTTTTTTCAAAGCACGGTTTAGCTTTTGAGATAGTGTTTCGTCACACTCTATGATATCTAACTAGTCAATATTTACGCATGATAACAGAAATATGACAATTTGCAATGCTAATAGCAGGGTCAAGTATGCCGGCTCGCGTCAACCGATTTACAGTTACGAAAACAAAAACAATTTGCGTTTGTCGATTACTAAACACACGGTATCTTTATTTCTAAAAGCATAAGGTTGAAAATTGAGTGTGTTTTAATAAGGAATGTTTAAGATTATGCAGACTACGTAACGTTGAGTACGTTATCAGGTTGTAAGCACACATTCAGCGATAAGAACGAGCTTCTTAAGCGCAACTTTCATTGGTAAAATTCCGTAATGACTGTTCCAGTTAAGGGTAATACAGATTGAGAATATTTTTATGAAAAATAAAACTTGTGCTTACGAAGAAATTAATAAGGAAACGAAGTACGAATACCTACATGTTAGCAATGTATACTCTGTTTTTAATTAACCTCTATGCACAGCATTTTCCTGAGAATTAGAAAAACACTCAATACTTGTGTATAACTAGAAGACTACATTGATTTTCTGTACCTTAAGTCTAAAACTGTGTTAAAGTATGTTGTCTTAATTGTCAATCAAGATAAAATGCAATAAAAACATGAAACAGCTGTGGTATTTAGTGCAACCACACACAACCGCAATATAAGGACCTATCGAACTAAAAATAGCAAAAGAGAAATTGAACCGCTATGAAATCTTAACTAATCATATCGCATCAACGGTGATAACTAGAAACTCTATAATTTTACTAAATATGGAACTTCGATAGTTAGTTTCTTGACCAATTACCAACGAGTTTTGTATTTAAATTCAACCACATCTTAACAGTTTAATTACGATAGAACGCCTTATAGCTTAAGCATAGACGTTCAGGGTCAAACTATTCCCGATAATGCCCGATAATGAGAGGTTAATTGTACTAATAGTAATTTAATATGGTAAAAACAACTTTAAAAAGCAATTTAAACAACAGTTATTCATTTCACATTAATAATTAATTGATTAGTATTATTCAAATGGCAATATTAAGCTATTATCCCTACTAACGATGTTTACATCGCTTTGATAAAAACAAAGACATAAAAGCTTGTTTTCAGTTCTATTCTAAATAGCCTAGTAACTCGTTAGTTGTTCGTAACCACTTAACTATCTAAATCCCCAAAAAAATCCAGAGTAGCGAATACAATAGGTGTATTTAATCCAGTTAAAATTATCGACATCTACAAGAGCCCCTATATGAAAAAGAAAAACAAAAAATGCATAGCCAATGAAAGTCGTAAGGTAGTGGAATATTATCTAATTTAAATAAACTTTGATGTAATAAAAAAGTTTTCCATGTAAAATGAGAAGCGAGCTCCTGTTTACATCTGCGATCAAGAAATTCGGTGTCCATAGGAAAAGGAGGGATCTTTTCTGAACATTGTTATATAATTATGAAACATCCAACAAATCGAGTAACAACAAATCTCGACCGGAGCCACGACCGATGCCCTCGCCTCCTGCAATCTCATTGACATTCAACATCTATTACCTAACCCTCCGATGCCTGAGCCGTTATACTAACATTCAGCAACCAATGCATCATGTTTAGCAAATAGGGCCACACATAGACTTCAGGTAACTAAACGTGTCTAGACGACGCAACGCGATAACGGTACTGTGTCAGTATTACCATGTTGAGTATGCTAACAAGTTTTCTACGTTTGTTTCAAATACTGTGAGATGAGAAATGTTTTCCTTTTCGCCTTTCTGTCCTTATCTATTCATTTTAGGGTTGATTTTACGTGGGAACTCTTGTGAGTATTTAGAAAAAAAATGTTTATTATGTACCAAAAATATTTTTGGTACAGTATTCAGTTCGGAATGCCTATCATTTAATTATATGATTTGGAACGTTTACACACACAATTAAATAATTACTGCATTCCGAATAATAAAATCTTGTTGGCGATAAGACCGGTTTTTATTCTTGTTTATTGTGTTATATTTCTAGTCGAATTCCTTCACATTTTTGTCATAGCAGAAAAACATAAATGAAAAGTACCAGGGTTGTGTTTTCGCTATCACCCTGAATTAAGTCGCTGACACCACGTTCAAACTAAACTAGCCATAAGTTAAAGCCAAATTAGTTAAATTATAAAGTTCATAGGGTGTGGAAATAAGTTTTTGGGAAAATACGCTCATTTGCACAGGAAATTAATTAGAGATTCCATAGTAGGCTACATCAGACATACTTTGTAAATGTACCGCATACAACTAGTCGTTTTAATGTAAACGAGTGATTTTGAGAGTAGACCACCTTCAACGCCCTATGTGAGAATTTCTAGATTATTCATAGGCTAATTGATATCCTTTGCCGTCATTTTCCGTATTGTGACGTAGATATATTTGCATTTCACCCGTCTCGCTGTTTTAATCGGTAGCTTCTCTTCTTAAGGTTAGCGATTCTCCTATTTAGCAAATTTTCTTTTTAATTTGACGTATGTTACTAAGTCCACGTAATATAATATTACGTTAGCTCCTTGCGAAGTTCATTCAGAGATCACAGATTCCTTGTTTATGTGTGGCAATGATAGATGTTTAGTGTATAAAACAAATATTTCTCTAATCAAACATATCCCTTGATTTAAAACCAATAATTTTTTTTCAGGTTTCCGAAGGAGAGGTTGCCTTTGTTAACTCTTTACTAGCGGGCTGGTATCTACTTGGAGGACCTTTCGTATCAGCTTTAGCAAACAAGTGAGTACTAACTTCCATTCCACCCTAAAAAACAAACATACTGCCTTTGTAGAAGCAGACAATGACAACTTGTTAGGTCTACTGGAATTAATACTTAATTATTTCCTCCTTTAATATATTAGCATTTTCTTACGATGTATGCTGCCTTCATACATTTCTTGACTACACTTTAGTAGCAACGTAAATTTAGTGAAGGTCTGTGTCAATTTGTTATTAAGAGTGTATTGTTATTTCTAGATACGGATTCCGGATGGTGACCACTATCGGAAGTATCGTCTCGACCCTATCATTCGCTTCGTGTTACTACGCCCCGAACATTGTGTATCTCTACATAGTATATGGCTGCATCGGAGGTAAGGGTTGATTGACTTGACTGCACGGGTAGATGAGCGGTTGAGGTCGACAAGCCAAACGTCGCGGGTTCGATCCCCGCATAGGACAAGCATTTGTTTAATCCACAAATGCTTGTCTGGGTGTCTTTGTGCATGTGATTTGAATGTTTGTGAAGCCCTCCACGATTAAATTCAATAGTGCGGGAGTCGATGTTTTTAAATATGGTTTAATAATTTAATATTATTTAACTTTCATACGTAAAAGCTTGCGTGTCCACCGACCGATTTATTGATTTAGTATTACATTTGCAGGCATTGGTCTTGGCATGATATTCATGCCAGCCGTTTTGACGGTCGGATTTTACTTCGAGAAATGGAGAGCTCTTGCAACAGGTGTTGCGTTATGTGGCTCTGGAGTCGGCTGTTTCATTATGGCGCCTTTTACAACTTACTTAAAGGACAGTTACGGTTGGAGAATGACTATATTAATTCATGCAGGTTAGTAACACTTTATTGCTCCTTAAATCTGGATCATTATTTTTTTAAGAATATTTTAGGATTTAAATTGTTTTTTGTTTGCAGGATTTGTATTAGTTTGCACTCTACTCGGAAGTACATTCCGACCAATCCGTCCAGTCCGCGTTACTTTAGAACCGAGAGAAGAAGTGTCCACCCGTCGCCACGAAGAGGCTGTTGAGAAACTTAACTCTATGTTACAACTACATCAAAGCAAACTCGACACCACCCTTACAATGCCGCCAGAAATGAAGTTTACAAACAAAGTGAGCCCTCACACCTGGATGGGAGTTTCAAATAACACCAGGTACCCGACGGCTGAAGAAGTATTCCGACAAAGTTCAACTCAACTAGACCACAGAAGATCCTCTGCTGTTTCTGGTACAATTAAGAATACCCTTGGGAACAAACCTATGTTTATTGACACCGCAGTAGCAGAAAAAGACGAGCAAGACGAGAACAATACCGTTGATAACACCGAGCCATTGATCCAACCCACATTGAGAGTTATGTCGCAGTCCAATTACAACAGCCGCCGCCGCTCAACAGTTGACTTGTACAGGCCTTTGTACCGAGATGACATATTCTTTGGAGCGAGTTTGAAAAGACTACCGCAGTACACGTCACGAAACTCTATCGGCTACCACTTGGCCATGACTCACGTTCCTACTGAGGAAGAAGCTAAGGAAGAGACATCAGGAAGATGCCATCTTTGTCCAGAAGCTGTACGCAGAGCATTGGCTACCCTGCTGGACGTGAGCCTCTTTAAATCAATAACATTCCTGGTTTTGGCTCTGAGTGGGTTCTTTACGATGTTAGGATTCTTCGTACCGTTTATGTTCTCTGCCCCAAGAGCCAAGGAGAATGGTATGGAACCCGTGATGGCTGTGTGGTTGGTCCCGACAATTGGAGTAGCTAATATCATTGGTCGTATAACGTGCGGCCTGATATCATCGGTGCCGCGAGTATCTCCGCTGTGGGTGAACAATTTGGCGCTGACGGCTGGAGGTATCGCCTCAATGATGAGTGGACTGAGTACCGCCATATCCTTCCACCTATTTTACTCCATAGTATTTGGACTAGCTGTTGGTGAGTTTCTTTTTAGTAACTATATATTTATATCTTACTTAACTTCATTTTGGAAAGTAATAAAGTGTGATAAGCAGGTAATCCTTATGTGCACACCCAAGCTGCCAGCCAAGCCAAGCTAAACATATTGTATTTTTTTGTCTTCAGCCTGTTTCGCATCTTTGCGGTCCATTCTGGTCGTGGAGTATCTGGGGCTGGAAAACCTAACTAACTGCTTCGGGCTTTTCCTACTGTTCCAAGGCGCTGGAGCTCTATTGGGAGCACCGATAGCTGGTGAGTTTGTTCATCATATTTTGTTCTTAGATTTAATAATGTGTGTACATATAAATACACGAGATTAAACAGTTGAAGTTAATTTATTATATCATTCTAATTGTTATCATTGAAAATTCAATGACAATATAATATTATTATATTACTAAAGTGACTTATGGAACATTATTGTGTAATTTATGGTTGGCGCCTTGTTATTTCTGTCCTTTGTCTAGCGGTGCAATGCCAAATTCCTCTCAAGCGTGCCCGCATGGCTATTAAACGATGACCTAGGCTAATAATATATTTTAACTTTTACTACTAGTAGTACAAACTAAGTACATGCGAGGTACAGGTACAGATGTCATAAAATTCACCCATAAATAAAAGGAAATTGGATTTACTTTGACACTATTCGTATTCTCTTAATATCTACGTTTTTCCAAAACAATAATTAGAAATTCATTGTATTGTCAGTGAGTGCTCCGCCCCTTACTGAATTGTAAATAGCGGGTAATAATTTGGGCCCTGGCTTATTGTTTTCATAAAATTCATCGCTTTGCACTTCGTAATAATCCCATTAATCGTTTCTTTATTGTTACTTTAGGTAAACTGTACGACTACACACAAGACTACAACGTATCGTTCTGCGTTTCTGGTGGTTTCCTTCTTTTATCGGCGCTCATGTGCTACCCAGTCAACAGGATTAGCAGGTGGGAGAAAAGTCGCAACGAGAGGAAGCAAATAGAAAGCATCTTCACCCACCCTGACACACAAACTAACATGAAACCAAACCCATTAAAAACGGAAGGACAAACGAACGGACAAGCGAAAAGACAGAACAACGCACAGCTAAAAGTTTAATAGCTGAAGTTAAAAGATAATGGACACATTGTTACGGACAAATTTGGTGCCAAAAGAATAAATAATGTGAACACGGTTAGCTGGTTGGTGAGTGCATCAAACGATACGTAGCCGGCATTCAACCGTCTATAATAGTAAGGATGAATGATTAATTGTGCCGCAGTATATTTTAATACTGGCAACATTCTCGTATTCATGAATGACCTTACACGTAAGTGATCGCAATTACTGCTATTGTAACGGTTTTATCATTACTCTAGCGCCATTCGTTCATGAATATGGAAATCTCCTTTTGTAAGACTTGGATTTGTTTAATTACATTTTTAATAAAATGTATTTAGTTTTATGTTAGTTTTATACAGACAGATTTTGAGATATCAAGTAATATGTCAATTTAATATTAATTTAATAATTATAATATCTAAAGTGTCCTAATCATGTACCTCGAATACGAAATTATGGATTAGAAACATTCCCAATAGTAAATCTTTGACAAAACTGCAACCTTTGAGAGGTTTGCAATGATTCGGTTAAGTCAGATTAATGCATTTATTGTAGGTTTAGAGGATTAAAAAGTACAAAGACTCGAAATGTAAAGGTAGTTTCACAGTTTTGTCGAAGTTGCCCATATGATGGAAATCTGAAGCCAAAATGTACTTTAATTATAGTCTGTTAGATACTATTGTGTGTGCCTAGGTTATAATAACTTAAAATTGGTGCATAATATAAGACTATTTTATAAGTAATTTGTTGTAAATAAATATTGCATATCAGTGTGCGAGATGCGTGATAATGATAACCATATGGATGGGTTTAAATTTTGGATTGATTGTGCCTTACTGTGCAAAGAGACTCGTTTATTTTATAAATATTCGTATCTACTTTTACAAACGATACTTACTCTTGTTAAATGTTAATTATTACAATAGTTTAATTATAAAATGGGAATAAGTATTTCCTTATGTATTGCACATCACATGCAGTGATTATAGGACTTAAAATGTGTTACTAACATATTGTGAATAATTAGGACTATAACTGTGGCTGTGGTCTTATAACATGTCTGTTTTAAAATAAGAAATCATAGTCATTTGTTTTCGAATAAGATAATAATTGGAGTGGTTTCAGAACAGCGTTTTTTTGCGGTCGCATCTATGACTAAAAAATTAAGTGCGTATGACACGCACTTAATTTTTTTTGGTTTCAAAGTTATTTCAAAATTATTTTCAGATTATTCGGAAAAGTCTTGCGGCTCGCCCTGATACTAGTTCATTATCGTGTCAACGCTTTTAAGTTATGTTTTTGGTATAAGTTAAAAATACATAACTTACTTATAAAACGCTAGTCTGAAACCGCCTTTAGTTTATACGGATTGAACAAACTCATTTATCTATAGAATAAATCAAATACGTTATGAAAAAAACCTTCAAAAACATAATATATAGAAATATACATTTATAGTCTTTAAATTATTAAATTTAGATCATGTAAGTTTTAAACTGAAACAGCAGTCAATAGTAAAAAAAATGAATGCAGCCTTTGCCTATATTGATTTAATTAATTACATCCTTTGTTAAGTCCTAGCTACCGCATTAGGTTAAGTAACCTGTAATGGTAGATTAGTGTGATTATTAAATAAATAAATAAAATCATTGGTGCTAAGCCTACGTTCCTGAGTAACATTTTATAATGAACCTACACGGCTTTCATAACAATTAGCATTTAATATTATTCAGGAGGATTATAATTTTTCGAATAACTGTACAAATTGTGACCATATATTTGTATAAAAATGATAGGTAGAGTCTTGTGTTCGTATGTGTATA
Organism: Trichoplusia ni; assembly: GCF_003590095.1. Classification (NCBI taxonomy): domain Eukaryota; kingdom Metazoa; phylum Arthropoda; class Insecta; order Lepidoptera; family Noctuidae; genus Trichoplusia; species Trichoplusia ni. The sequence continues at coordinate 2,477,235 of NC_039502.1, forward strand.
TGTGAAAACCTTGTTAATGTAGATTTTTTTTTGATGGTGACTATGATTTTTTTCTTAAGTATGTTAATCGATGCCACAGTGCCATATACTTAGTGTGCAGTAAGATTGTTCAGTACCTACGTGCGTCTGGACTAGTTGTCTTGCCGCAGATCATGACAAAATGTCAAGAAAAATGCCTTGTTTTTTGAAGAATGCATGTAAACCATTTTCCTTGGCCCTTTAAAATATACGATATTTGCCAAATAGTCTTTGACGTAGTTTTATTGAATAATTATCATCATCATCCCCATAACACGCCTGTCAGATTAATTTCTGCTGCGCCTTTGAGTAAATCCCAATAAAGATATGTTCTCTATTAGTATAAGATCCCGACATAGAACGACCTTCACCGGGCTGGTTATTTGAACAAAAGTATTTTTTAGTTAATTAAATATGCCAATTAAGAGATTGCAAATGGGTATATGTGCTATTGCTGACATTCGTAGCGACACCTGTAACATTCGAGCAATCGACATGAATCGACACATTAGTTGCACAATTCCTTAGCAAATGGATCCGTTGGTAGTCAAATCAACTAGACTGAGGATTTGTATCAAATTTATGTTGATCATCATAGCAAGCGTGTCTTGAATTACGCAATCAATTGATCAGACATTCGTTAAAAAAAAGGAAAAGTAAAACCTGCAGCATATTTGAGAGGCCTTTCGCATACACTTCACATTCGTATCAAAAGGTACTTGATATTAATAGAACATTTAGCAATGAATGAGAAACATTTGTATCCTCCTCCCATCCTCCTTCGACTTGACATTCGTATCATATTTTACATTCAGTTACGTCGACATAACATCATAGAAAATTGGACGATTGTAAACCTATTGACTTTGGCTTATCAATTTATAATAATAAAGAGCAGAAGCGTTGGTTTGTTTGAAAGCGCCAATCTAAAGAATATGAGAGCAAAGCAGTAATGGAAAATGCTGTAAGAATGAGAAGATGCTAATTATAAAAGTTCCATGCCTTTAAAATAACCACGTGGACGAAGTCGCGCGAAATAGCTAGTCTATACAAGACAATATCTGAAAAAGCTACAAAATAGGTATTTCCATCTTGAACATTCATTTCATAGTCATACTTATTGTGTATAAGTATTTGCGTGTATTGTCTGGTTACTCGTGTTTTATAAATTTTATAATTTCTCATAATGATTTCAATAAAGTAGGTAAATGCGTGGAACTGAATGTGTAAGTGTACAAAAATACGAGAAAAACCGCTCAAGTGAGAGTCGGACTCCCAACACCACGGTTTAGAACCACAAATTATCTAAGTAAACTTCAACTGCCCAGCTACCACGATTCGTTATATTAAGCCTGGTGACAGACGGATGGACAGTCGAAAGCCCTCTATTTCCCTAATAAAATATCTTCTTCTTTATTATATACATATTTAAAATGAATTGCTCTTCGTTAGTCTCGCTAATACTCGAGGACGGCTGAACCGATTTGGGTAATTTAAGTCTTGAAATATTCGTATTTCAGGGAAGGTTTAAAGGGTGAAAACATGGCAAATTGCAGAAAAAATAAAAATACAAGAACTGTAAAATAACCACGAGATCAGTTACAACGCGGGTGAAGTCGCGGGAAACAGCTAGTTGAAAATAAAACACTTATTGGCGCAAAAGATGTTATATTTGCATTTTATTTACAAAGTATAAACCTACGAGTTGGAGTTGGGTCCACGTCTGCGGCCGAATGTCTGCACAACATTCACGAAGCTGAAAAAAAATTATGAAAAGTTAATAATGTGTGAGATAGATATTAATGTTTGTTGTGGCTTTGATGGCTCCACTTAGCAAGCACAGTTAGCAGGCTAGCATCTTTTTTACTGTGTCTTGTGGGATTTGGTGTTTATTATGTTTAATCTTCTTATAGGAAATTGCATTTTAGAATTACCAAGTATTTTCTTTAGTAATATTACAATACATTTATCAAAATCAAAATTCATTTATTCAAATTTGGCTACTAAGTAGCACTTTTTGTAGGTCAGATAACATTGGACAGCACCCAGTTTCGCCCTTCACCGCTTCTTATGTGCTTTTGCTGTGAGAGAAGAAACGGCGCAACAAACTCTCTCTGATTATGATTCACGTATCACAAGTAGTCAAGATCTGGTAAAAAATTAAGTAAAATGAATTACCGTCTGTTGTACTGGACCCTACGCTTGGCACGTCCGGTCTTCTTCTTCTTTTTCTGTTGTTTCTCTACTTTGGGGGTCTGTCCTTTGACCTTACCTGGAAAGAGAGAAGCAAATGTTCAGATATAAGAAATAGCCAAGGTTATAGTGGTACAATAAGGTCTTAATGCCTGTAGACTTGCTTTTGGATTGGTCTGGTATTTTAGATTTGAGCATTTAAACATTGAGCAGTGATTGGCTTTACATCCCTAGTACTTGGAAGCATAAAAAGGCACCACAAAATTATCTGAAAGGGATTGATACTTCAAAGCATGTTAAAACACTTCAGTACTATTCTATTGAATAAGAGCCTACCTAGAAACTTGAGAAATTGTCTGTAAATATAATGTAATGTAATAACTAGCAGCTGAGTATTTGTAAGCTATAAACAGCTATAACAACTACACTAATCAATTTAGATTCAAATACTTTGCAAGACAAAAGTTAAAACTTACTATTAATCCAATGAACAAATTAACAAACATTTATCACTGCCTATCAATGTTCTACTGCTATGCAAAGGGCTGTTATGTTTCAAGAAAAATCTCACACAAGGGTGGTGATTTTAGATTTCAAAGAATTCAGGTTGTCTCACAGTGTTTAATTTCACCATTTGTCAGTAGAGTCATGGAATAATCGAGGAAGGTCAAAGAACTTCGAAAAGTCACACCAGTTACTGCTGTATGATGGATGATGTAAATAGACAATTATGATCATCTACTGTTGATCACCTACAGCAGACAATCAACAAAAGGTTTTCTAGCTCCATGGGTTTTACAACTAGAATTCAAATTAGAATAAGTTTGAAGTAGAACTTACCGGCACGAGCCAGGGATCCGTGCACTTTACCACCGAGCAGTGGGACTGTGAGGTCAAGCTCGTATGATGACAGTTCAGATACAAGGCAAGCATCGTCAACTGGGGCACCGCAGAGCGACAGAGTCAGCTCCTCAGCACCGACCTCAGCAAGGACGCGGATGCGCTCCTGTAATTAACATAATATATCTACTATCAATATGTCATCAGTACATGACCACATAACATAACCTAAAAAGTAGCACTCCCTTGTTGTGATATTTTGTTGTGAATTTAATTGTAATATACACTTGGAACGTGACAAGTTCTTGAAATCGGAAAACATTATTTCTGTCAGTGGGTTAACTGGATTTCATGAAAAAAATATTAAAACATGGGTCCTGAATTGTTCCGAAACACAAGATTAGAACACATCTATCATTATAACGTATCTTACCTTGATTTGGCCAATAGTCTCCTGGCCTTCAACGTCTAAGACGTGCGTCGACTGTCCTCTGATGTGCAGCTGCATTTTGAGGCTTCTGAAAAGCAAACGAAATATGCAACGGCGTGGTCAGTTTGGCATGATAACTTTATAAACGCGCATGTGAAAAAAATATGTAAATTTGAATAACTATTATTAATTCATTCATGTACTAACACCTAAAACCTATGTAAATCCAAATAATATCACAAAACTTATTTTAATACGCAATTTAGTGTAAAATACTAACCTTATCAGCCAAGTCTGACAAGCGAAAGAAACAAAGATGGTGGGCGGAAAAGGAAACAGATTAAAATCGACTAAATAGGAAAAGACGAATTTATATGAACGAATCCTATAGACATACTACATTTTGAAAGAAATGTTGTCAATATTTGGTTATTTGGACGTAAAGACAGAAAAAGGAACTCAAATATATTTCTTGCCAATAAATGCATGGGTCCAGTAATTGTATGTCACGCAATAAGAAAGACATGCGACCTTCGAAATATTTTAGTCGATTATTCCAATAACACTTTTAGAACACTACTTGAAATTCTTAGTTTCTATGGCTGGATTGTATTCTCAAAATATTTAGTAGAAGCTAAGCAAACACTAACATTGAAATGCGAAAATGCGCTGTAATTTAATTCACTGTAGTTTTTCAAATCATTAGTCCTATTCAATGTGCAATACAGGTTATGTATGGAAATTTTGAAATCTAGATGTAACTTCAGTATACAGCGCGCTGGGTGGTTTCTGTTTCCTTGAAAATGTCGGGATAAAATGTGGCTTTGTCCCAGAAAAAAAAAACCACTTTGCTCACAAATCATTGTTTTCAATAAACAATATTTAAAAGTTTCATATAAACGTTGACCCCTCACCCTATTACCACCCATGCATCCCCTAGAATCAGTTAGCAAGCCCTTACTCAGGCCCTAAACTATCGATAAGATTTAATTACTCAAATGTTTTAAAATAGTTCAATTTAATAACTAATTTTATTACGTGTAAAACGATTGGTTTCTAAACGTTGGTAAACAGTCTGTCCACCCTATAGCTCGTGATTGGCTGTCTGAAAAAAGCGGCTGACTGTGCCGTGTGATCTGTCCAATTTCGATGTGATTTCTTTTGAGGGAAAATGGTTAAATAAAATAAATAGCTGCACCAAAATTAACAACCACCTCGTTAATTCTTTAACATGCTGTCGAGGCTTCTTAGTCAGGTTCTGTTAACATTAGTGCATTTGGTTGTGAATATACTTGTTGCTGTTCAAAATGTTTATTCCCGAATTCGGAATAAAAAGTGCACATTACATCAAGATGAGGTGACTAAAAGTGATATCAAAGTTATACTAGAAAATGTACCAAGAGTTACTAAGAAATTAAAACACTTGGTGATTTTGACGGACACTGATCACCACTCACTGAGTGATTTATCTCGTATGGTTATATGGAGCCTCGTAGCCGGGATTTCATACGTTAGCTTCTACGATTTAACTGGTAATTATGTACACATATAACAAATACACAATTTATAAAACAATACCATTTGTAGATTTTTGTCGAATGAAAAAAATTAATGCTAAACTGCATTAATTTTTTACCTATACCTAAAATCCATAAAAAAAATAATAAAATTCATGCTTAGAAATACGGTTTACCGTAACTTTCGTTATCATATTAGTCATCAGCTTTGTATAAACCGTACCAAGTCATATTTCATATAATGTGCAGCTATTGCCTCATCTGCATCATTAAGATAAGAATAATGTATTGACATTAAATACATTTTCTAATCCAGTCCATTTGATACATAAACCATTTATTTCAGGGAGACTGAAGGAAAATGAAGAAAAGCTATTTCTTGAAGTTGAACGCAACAAGAAGGGTGTGCCAGGCTGCATAAAATGGTACAACAAGCCAGACTTGAATGGCTACACAAATGGAATGCAAGCACACACTGTGTACATAAATATATTTACTAGTGAAGATGGGAGGCCGACAATTGCCCAGTGTATACGTAGGATAGCTGAGGACAAAGTAGTATGTAGTAGAGAATCTAGTGAATATACAGCACAAGAGTTGGATAGTGCTCTTATGCTCATGTACCCTTCCATTCCTGACCCAGACCTAGTGTTATACACCGGCCCAAGATGTTGTACTCATGGGTTATTGCCTTGGCAAATACGACTCACTGAGTTCATACAACTTTCAGTCAACCATAGTGTAAATATTAACAATTATGTAGGTGCTTTGTATAGGTACAATAAATGTGATCAAAGATTTGGTAAGTGAGGTTGAGATAAGTCTTTAAACATAGGCCTAAGTGTAAAGTTCATTATAATGCTGCTGGTGTTTAGAACAAGCAATGCTTCAGCTAAAATTCATGACAGTTTGTTATAATGGGTAAATAGGCAAACTTCCTTGAAATCAATCAATATGGTCCTAATCAAGTAATTTTTACAAACATTGACAGTTCATCAGGATCTATCAAAACATGGAATAGTTCTAACTAATGTTTAAATACCAATATGTAGTTTTGATGTGACTTATTTACTGTCTAAGGTCAGCAGCTAATTCTACTTAGCACAGATATGAATATTGGCATTGTCTATTTACCCACTTAATTACCTGTCTCTTGGATAAAATACTTATTCTAAATGACCATACTGACAATATCTTTTGGTTTTACTATCATGTGTATGTGTATATAGGGTGCTTTATTTAAGTTTAAAAATATAGACCATCAAAGAGTAGATAATTATGTCCAAGGCCTATGACTACTTGAAATGGAAATGAAATAATTGGTGTTACAGCTATTATCTTGAACTGTATTAATAATTTAATTTTATCCAGTTTTCATACAAAACTGAAGCAATAAGCAACCTTTATAGATATTTGTTGAATATTAACTTATTTTTAATGATTAAAGTATAAAAGTATATAAAATTGATCAATTCATGGTTTCATTTGTATCCTGATAGATAAGCAATATTATTTATCTAATGATTGAATTTATCCACTATGAGCATCTAATACTTTAAATTGCCAAATGTTGGTCTAGAAGAAAGAATTGGAATGTAAATTAACTGTTGCTTAAAGGATAAGACAAATGCATTAACCTTTTTTAAACTGAACGAAAAGGGTCATGCTTAAGTGGAAAACTAGGTTCAAGACTACTTCTTGTACAAATTATACTAAATTATTATAATATGTTAATTTAGGAGAACAAAATAAAATAATCCCAGTAATGAAGTAGATATTTTATTAAAGTATTACGCGATAATAGTGCACACCAAAATACTATACACAAGGACTAATATTTACATCTGTTGCACGCACTACTGATTGCTCCCACCTGCAAGAGAAAAATACAAATAATATATCACAGCCTTAGCTTTCTTGATGTCAGAAATGCATGTATCAGCTAAAAACAGCCGTTATCTATATTTGAACAGCGATAAGAGACGGATGCTGCGCGTAACTTCCCAAATTGAATAAAATTCAAAGTTATCAAACTAGGTTTTATCTCACAAAAATTACGTAAGTATGATTGCTGTTTAGTGTGACTAGGTCATGATTTGTTCAATGACCATTATTTTAACTGAACTTCAAAATTGAAGTTCATTTTTATTACTTGTTAATTTAAACGTTTTGAAGTTACGTCCCATTGTTCAATTTATATAATTTGAATTTTATTTTAATAAATTAAACTATTTGCGTGCGTTAATGTCGTAAATTCTTTTGTTTCAAACTATATTTTTACAATGAGAATAGCGATAGCTTTGAAAAAATTAAGGAAAACAACATTTCTGACATCATCCTATTTTCCATATCCATACAATGTTAGTACATTGGGCTTGAGGTAGACATTTTAGTTACATTACACTAATTTCTGTATTTACATATTATACACTTAAAATTACTGGCAGAGGATATATTTATTATATGCTCTTAATTTGGAAATGTTAGTTATATTTTCACAAACAATTTAGTTTCGTTTCTAAGTTGAACACACAGAAGATAGATAAAAGTACAACCTGTTGGATCAGTAACCTGATGTTCACCGGCGATGACGGGAGTGACTGCCGCTGCGTGATCGACGCCGGTCGTAGTCCCTAGACCGTTCATACCTATCGTACTTGTCGTAGTCTCTGCCCGACCTGTCGTATGACCTGTCCCGCTTCGAGCTGTCCCTGTCGTATGACCGCCTGTCCCGCTTGCGCGAGCGCTCTTCAGACCGATCCCGCGATACCTTCTTCCGTCCCGAACGCGATTCGTAACTGATTGAACGCGACCGCTTCGTACGTTTCCTAGGACGTTCCTCTTCCGAATCATCCCTGTATTTATCTTTATGTCTGTCGTAGTCCCTACTCCTAGACGATTTGTATTTATCGTAGTAGTCATCTTTCTTTTTCGATCTTGATTTGTCAGATCGATCATGCTCCTCGTAATATTTTGATTTAGAATAGCTTCTGTCACTAGATTTATGAGACTTGTCTTTTCTATGCTTATCTTTCTTTGATTTTCTGCGAGAGCCACTAGAGCTAGAGCCCCGACGTTTCCGTTTCTTTGATTTCGCTTCAGCTAAGGTATCATGTTCAGTTTCTGAAGATGTTCCGCTGTGACTCGATAAAGAATCATCCTCAGAGTCACTGGTGGAAGGTGAGCTTTCTTTATGATGGTGGTTTTTACTAGACTGCTTTGCATGAGGACTTGGCGTACGATCCCTTTTACTTGACTTCCTAGGTTTCTCCTCTAGAATGGTATCTAACTTCCTGGCCGCGTCGACCTTTTCTGATTTGTGGTTGTTTCTCTTATCCTTAGACGGGCGACGTTCTGGTAACTTATCTGGGGTTTCACTGTCCACTGGAGGTGGCGTTGCGGATGACCCTATAACAAATGTAATATATTAGCCAAATCATAAACAGGATAGGACAGTCTTTATTGCTCTGAAGAAGATTCTTGAGGGTCTTTTGGTTGCAATGACAACTATGTACTTACGAGAACGTCGCGGCCGTTCGGGAATTGCGTTAACTGGCGTGGTAGGCTCTTCATTCGCCTCCCTCGCCTCGGCTCGCCTGACTTCCGCTTCAATTTCCCGCGTTGTGCGCTCGAAATCTACACGCTTGCGTTTTATGATGTCCTGTAGATAAAACATAATTCATTTGTGCTGAGCATTAACTGAGCTGAAGAAAGAGAGTTAGATACCGGACAGAGCATTTTATAGGGCATATCCCTATAAAATACGACACGATAAATTGAAAACAAGTTAAAAGTCATTGCTATTCTGGTTTTAATAACTCGAATAATAAACTAATTGACATACTTTACAGTTGTTATGCATACGTAATAATGAATTTAATTAGGTACACAAAAAAGCATGTTTCCAGAAGTCAAGGTTACATACAGTTGACAAAATAGGTACCGAGGACGTTTTGACTTCTAATAAAGGTTTATTTTTATTTGTATATTATAGACATATAGAGTACCTGCAGCTGTTGGTCGGTCAGGTCATTCTGGTCGTCGTCTTCGCTGTCGTCGCTGCTGCTCTCGTACGCGCCCAGCCCTGCATACACACTCACGACATTAATAACTTACGACACACACTAACGCTCGCGTGACAAGTGACGTATATACCCGGAGGTGACCACCGAATATGTTCAGTAAGTCCATTTGCATCATACCCCATTTAAATTTGATGTGTTTACCGTTTGATTGTTGAATAAAACTAACACTGAACAGTATGTATATCAACACGTAAACTAGTAAGAAATTTTGAGTACAGATTTCGAAATTTACAAAAAAAAAACAACACCATTTTTACACACTAACACTTTCACAATATAACTTTACATAAATGTTTTATACTTATATAACATCTATAATAAATTCAGTACATCTCTTACCAATTATCCACTAAACACAATGCATTTATACACTGTAGATACAAGATATAGCGTTAAAGGCTATATCTAAGATAGAAAAATGATGCTGGACTGCTGAAATGAGAAATTCATGTAACATACATGGCGGTTTAAAACATATTCATAACTCACATTATTGATAGCTTTTCTTCAAAATTAAGAGAAAAACCACCATTTATGTTTTATGAGCAAAAATATCTGGCAAACTGTTGAATGTGGATTATTGACCGTGAAATACGTAATTTTATTTAATTAATATTGAAATGTTCCAAAGGCTATCGTAATTAGGATGTCCAAAGGCAGTCTCCAATTCGCAGTATCGTCGTAAGTTTGCGAGGTATTTTTGCAAGCTGGGCGTTAGGAACACAACTCACCGAGACCACTGGCGATAGCGGCCAGTGCCTTCGACTTGCTCGCTTTCATGGCGTTGAGGCGCGACGCTTTTACCATATAAATAAAACCAAAATTAATGAAAAACCACTTATGTATTCAATTGTCAACAGGCAACATCTGAAATAAGACCTTATTAGCGATGAAATATAACACAGTTTGCACATCACAGTTCTTCGAGAGTATACATAAGACAATCTCAGTATGAGACGGTGGTTATCACAGTGTATCATATCACAGTTACAGTCAGTACGCGATAGTTTCTCGTTGTACAAAGTAACGTCTTGACAGAGACCGTCGGGCCGTTTGAAACTTAGGTGGAAGGAAATACCTTGATGGGTGGTATATCGTGCCAATTCTTCCTGGCTCACCATTTGAATCTCCTGGTCAGTCACCTCAAGGAGTATTTCTGTGAGTGAGCGGCGGACGGCAAGCATCTGTTAAAGGGACGATTTGTTAAAACATACCTACGTAATAGCATGGTGTTTAGCTTTTTAATTTGGTTTCACATTTACAAGTTCAGGACCATTTTCAGTACCATTGCCATAGCAAATAACTATAAAGTAGTAATTTATAGTTATTTATGGTATAACTTAAACTTACATATACCTATAGAAAGTATTACGCAGTTAAATCTGATGTACATGACATACCACTTCTTGCATGATCTCCTCCCGACTCCTCTTGGCGGGCGGGGGTTCCTCGCGCTCTTCCTTGACCGGCACCTCCTCTGCGGGCTCCACCTTCGCTGGGCTGGACACCGGCGCGGGCTTCTCCGCTTCCTCACCTTCAGAATCCGATTCCTGATTTATTTAAAAGATAAGCAATATCAGTTTCCGTAATAACGTAAATTGCGTGAACCAATCCTACGGTATGAATAGCACCGATATATATACCTGAATATTGTTTATAACATCACAAGGAAAGTATAGTGAGGGGTTTGACAATTTTGGGCTGTATCAGTCGATTGAAATGCGCATTTTATAAGAAGTGTCTATGAGTGAGGATGATTTTGTAGTGACAAATTAATAAGCAATTAATTTCTTTCCTTTTTTAACGATTCTTTCTTAGACATAAAAACATGCTTCTCACCGTAGATTATTGCTTCATTTAAATCATTCATGTGTCACAAAATTTGTATTAATGATTAATGCATCAAGGAAAATTCGGCCACTATAAATGCCAGTTATTATTATGCATGAAATGTGAATCGAATTACGACCTATATAAATGTCATTAATTATCTCAGGATAAATAAAGCAGGAAGTGTTGGCACATTGCTGCTGGGCAACCAAGTTCCTACTTGGCATGTTCTAATGAAACAATAATCTAAATATCAGGACTAACTTGCTAACATTGAATGTAGTCCAAAGCTGAATTTTAGTGTTGTACATTAATTTCGTTATTTGTGTTTAGAAATTCTTAGTAGAACTTCACTAAATGGTCATAACAATTCTGACAATGTTCAACACTTTCGCTTTTATAGCAACAATTGCTGTGTTGAATTAGGCATGGTGCACCCTTACACTTACAAAGTACATCTTCTATATCACTGTTTAAGATAATAATAATACTGGTCCGGGAATTCTGTTGTATTTGCTCTAAATGGCTGTAATGAATATTATTTGTCTGCAACATCCAAACGCAATATGTCTGTAATATACTAACGAATTTGCTCTTGGGCGGCAACACTGGTTGTCCTCCGGCCTCTGCTTTCATTCTTTCTAGTTCTAGCTCCTCTAGCCTCTTCTTTTCCTTCTCGGCTTCTTCTCGCGCCTTCTTTTCTTGTTCTCGTTCTATAGCTTTTTGTTTTTCGCGTTCCATTTTCTCCAATCCTGTCGAATTTAATTTAAATAAAATATGGTAAGCAGTATTAGTAGTGTAGAAACTGCAATATTGTTAAGACTTATCACAATAAAGTAACCGATTTAAGCTTTGACTAACCTACTGATGCTTATTTAAATTTTACATTATGTTACAGTACTAGTGAGTGATATTTATTTAATGCATCAATTCATAACCACATTCATCATAACAACTGTATTATCAAAACTCCCCTTAAACAACGTGTCTTGTTATAAGGTGCTTCATACCTTCCCTTATCCATGCCGGTAGTTGTCGCCGTTTCGCAGCGTCTATAGTTGGAGTAGACATAGCCGTCGGCATAACTATCGGCTCGATCACTGGAGGTATTACGGGTGGTTTGTCTCTGAAACATCGATAGAACAAGCTCAATATTAGCAGCAACACTTCTAGCTGTGGGATTAGGAACGAACCTAGTGGATACGATTATTAATTAAAAAGATGGGCATTTGTATGATCTTTAGTAAAACTACGCGACATGTACCAAAATCACGTTATGGTTGTAACATATTGATTATTAATAAGTAATTACTGATAATATCAGGCCTATATATCCCGATACTAAGCAAAGTCCTCTTTCTGTATAGGGAACTATTCGGCGTTGATAAAAATCAAGGTAAGGAGTATCCATTTTATTTACAGAAATGAAGTTAGGTTTTAGAGTTGTCATCTAACCAAACCAAATGGAAGCTTATGTAGAACTGTCGAATTTCTCTAGTGACTTCATAATTCTTAACCTATTTTCTTATCATGTGCTTTCAAGGACAGGCTAATTAAGGATACGAGATAAGTACCCTGAAGTTTCAGTTCAATTGTTATCTATAGAATTGATTGTGTTTATAGTACTTTTTTATAGTATATGAATCATTATATTTATTAATTATCCTTTAGATAGGCATAATAATGTGCCATCGCTGCTGACATATAATTTCAAACCATTGCCCTTGAACTAACCATGCCATGTTCAGAAACAATGAATTTAATTCAGATCTTTTGTTTGCTTCTGTGACGTTTCGAGGCGTGCTTACCATGCAAGGTCAAATACTGTATTTGTTACATCCGTGGGCTTTACATAACGCTCGAGTGACGGCAAAAATGAAATAACCTTTAACCATTATTGATTCTGGTAGCTGTATTCTGTTATTCATTAGTACCGCAGTTTGAAAGAAGTGTCGGTTTTGTTTGTAGTTTCATAACACGACATGGGTATCTTTTGTTGATAATAGAATAGTCCATATTACATTTCAATATCGCAGTTAATGTCTCACATTTTACTGTAACGTGCCTTACATGTTACCTACTTAACTTTTCATGTCGTAAATAGTTGTGGAAATATTATGTTCTGGAACGAAGAGAGTTTACACAAAGTCATCTGATATTGATCGATTTATTTAGGATATTCTAGGAGATATCTAAGATATTTGTTTATTATTCCATCCTGCTTTTAAGGGTCATGTTTTGTCCGGAAATACTCGGTCGATCTTACTAAATATTCGGATAGTCGGGTGGCATATGAGGGTAGTTACTAATGCTTTTACATAAGTTTTAAATCTTACCTCGGTGTTCTAGAAGTTCGAACAGGTTTATGATCTCTGTTTTTGCTCTTAGAGCGTCGATCTCTACTGGAGCTCCCGCTTCTGTTATTGGCTTGGTCTACTTGTGGCGCGGTCCAATACCCATGTTGGAAGGTCGGAGCAGGCGTGCCCGTCGTGTATCTGTAGTAACATTGGAAGAAATAATAGGAAACAATACTTGTCTGATATAATTTCCACGTATCTATGGCACAATATTGTATCCTAAATAACCACTTTTCCAAATATCCCTATTATTATTCCGAGCCATGTCTGACATTTTTGGCTTTGTGTGTATGTCCCTAAACTCCTGAAAGGCTAGACCTATTTGACAGATGTTTTTTTGGCAAAAACATCTTCTTTTATGCCCTGGTTTGGATTCGCAAATCGGCCCAGCAGAACGAAATTATCCCGATCAGCTGGTAAAGTATAAATCTTCCAATCTAGGTCTACCAACCCTGTTAAGAAATGCAAGTAAAGACGTACTTAACTTGCAAATAGAGCATTCAGGTGTTAAAAGTCAATTTTATTGTTAGCATATACTGAATCTAACCAGTTTATAATAGCATATTTTTAATGTTGCAAATCGAATAGGTGATTAGAAAATGTCAAGGCAATAAGCAAGTTCTTTTTTCATATATATATAATGAAAAGTATATGATTTAAATTGTTTTATCCTTATAAATAAAAAGATAGTGTGAATAAATGATTACTAACAAAATCATAATTAAATGAATGAATGAATGCTATATTAGATTTACAGATTTTGTGGATTGAATAACATGATTAATAATTGAAAAGAATGTTTGTTTTAGGTTTAAGTATTATGCATATATGTTAATTTAAACACCATTCACAGTTTCAAACAATTGTTATAGAAGGCTGCGTGCATTATTAAAACTTTCACATTCTTTTTTAATTCTGTGTGTGTTAATTAAAACATGGCAGCTAACACATGCATAAACCACTGTGGTGTATAAATGTAGACCTAGGGTTTGTAATGCAGTTACCTAAAGAGCAAAGACTACATGTATTGCGATCAATGCCGTTGTAGGTGTGGTCTGTTGCCATATCATGACTATAAATTATTATATTGTTATATTATATTCATTATTATCTATTTCCCTTTACAGATCTCTGAAGAGAAGTATTATAAATTCTTATACACTTAAAGATATGGGTAAAGCACATTTTCTAAATTAAAATATTTATAAAATAATATACTAAATGTAAATTAAAGATATTGCATGACCTCACCCCTTTCCATTTTTGTACAGTTACATCATCAGCTCCACTCCCAAACTAAATAATAATTGAGGTGCGTTTGTTTCGATTTATCTATCTGATGAGTAAATGGATTTATTTTAAGGTAATAGAGTTATTGCGAGATCATTGAATGTGTATGTTTTGCGTGGACCTTACTTGAACAGCTTTCATTACAAAAATAATGTTACTAATTTTCGTTGTAATTGAATGATCAATGTATGCGTTATAATATTGCATACTAAAAGTTTTTAGTTCAGTGTAAATTATTTGATTGTTGTTGAATTATAAGTTTTGAAGATTGAACTTCTAGACAAGTTACCAGAAAGCAGTAATTGCCTTTGTTATCAGAAATTCACTGAGTATTATTGACTGAAGTATTCACCTTGAAGCAATAACAGTTGCTCTACTCATCTCGTATTCTATTTCAGTCTGTACCTATTACATTTGTACGATCAAGGCCTTCCCTTACCCTTGAATTGTGAATATAAATACAAATATTGAGCTGATACTGTACTTTGTTATTTTTCTCATACAAAACTGCATGGATGGTTTAAAGAACAGTTTTCAAAAATCTTCAATATCAAACAATGTTAAATACAAAGAATTAACTCACATATACAAAGTTAAGGACTCATTAAAAATGTAGAAGCTAACTTGTTATCAACTAAGATAAAAAATTGTAGGTCAAGTCGAGTGGATATACAGAGAATTTAAACAATATACCAGATGTGGAGTACCCATAAACATGGGTACAGTCTATGTGTCTGGCCTTTTATATACTGAAATCTAACAGCTATCTCTAAACTACATACAGTTGTAATAATGTGTAATTACTCTATGCTACTGAAACAAGACCTAAACCATCTAGTCATCTAGACTAACTTAACCTCACAAGAGAATGAAGCTCTATTAAAAGACTTAACAACCATACACATACATATTTATTTCAAAGTTAACAGGTCCAACCTCTAACATTCTTGAAGGCCTATCAGTTCAAGTCTAGAATAAACTATATTGATTTGGGACATGTTAACAAAAAACATATACACCTTGAATACTGAAATGCCACATAACTATGCTGTTCTAACTATAAATCTGTCAACACTATACAAACTTAAATTGACCGAGATTGCAGAGTCCTAACAGCAATTTTGAACTAGGCATAAAACTATTTATATAACTTACCCAGGCATTGGTGCCGCAGAGTCAGGTGGTACGGTGTACCCGTCTATCATCGGAGGCATACCAATAGCAGGGTCTGGTGGCATTTTGGAGTCTCCGGGCCCTGAACCAGACCAACCCCAACCTAGTTGTTTAAAGATCATGAATAAATATTTGAGGTGAATCATTTTCCTCTAGTTTGTAGGGTTACTCTTAAATAAGGTTAAGAGAAGCAACTGATAAAATAATAGTAGTTTGTAAGGGAAATGCTAGGAAAAGGGACATGGGCTTGTAGTACTTAATTAAGATCAAACAAGCTTATTGACTAGATATTTTTCAAAACAGGCGACCATTTCTTCGGCTGCTTTGATTAACTAGAATGTATTTAATTTTAATTCTGAAGCCTGTGAATCAATATTTTCAGGAAGCAAATATGATAGCCTTTATTTCCTTCAAGTTACACAGAACAATATGTGCCTGGTATAATATTGTATGGCCATATTGTAAAGCAATGCATAAGATTGGTTGGCATATCTATCAATCAATGCACTAACGTTCATTTAGACTAAGTTTACGATGATATGCTTACCCCACTGGTTCCAGGAACCGCCCCACGAGTTCGTAGCAGCATTCCACTCGGCGCCGGGCGGTCCATCAGCATTATTATCCGGGTTTTCAACCTCCATCGGCGCTTCGCCCTCCTCATCAACCTTCAGAGAAGGCGGCGGCGGCGCCGTTACAATCGCCGCCGCTTCCTTCATGGCTATCCATTGTTGAGCTAAAGCAGCCCAGTCAACTTGACTAGAATCAATATTTTGGTATGCAGTAGGATTCAATGCCCACTGCGTGGGATACGCAGTATTTGCGGCATCTTTGCCGGAATACATGATCGTGAAATACGCAAATTTACACAGTAAATGTTAATGTTTATAAGCCGTCACATCACTACACACTTAACTCACAGCATTCGTCCATGTTTAAATTCTTTTGAATAAGTATTTAGGATTTAATACAGAAAACCAATTCAGATTCATCTGTCTCCAGTAGATCAGCACATTTTATAATAGACTAAATATTTTGTTTTTCTTTTCTAGACCACTAGTCGTCGTTTGTCTATAGATTATTTTTATTATGGCAACACACTTTTTCTAAAATTTTAGTAATATATTGATCGGAAAATTAGTAAAGAACTATCGTGATAATACTAAAAAAAATATAGTAATTTTAAGTATAAGATGAATGCTTTAAATAACTACATTTTTTATATTTGCATTTAAATGGTGAATTTGCGCAATCTACTTAATTAAGATTAAACAAGGTCGGTTAATGTTTACGTGGTGTATTAATAGATGGCGCTAGCTCACACATTTTTTAGTGTATCTACTACTCACAAGATGGAGTATTTCTTGAGACCCACTGCATTGTGCATGGTGTGTAGGTACTCCATTGTTTCTTTGGAATTATGAAGAAATATTTTATTAACCTTGCGTGTTCCACCCCGTACTGAATTTACAATTATTCTGGTATCAAAATACTTAGAGGAATACGAATAGAGTTATTTTAATAAGAATTCCATTTATTAATTAGTCTTAAATCTTAAATGATGAGTGTTGAGGATATTTAATTTTAAAAAGGGCAGTGGAGTCAACTCCTACGTATATTAATTTTGGTTATTTTTCGGACTTATTGGACTGTGTCCCATAATAAATTATGTTCAAATTTGTTGTTTAAATTGTATGCAAAGCAACATTGTGAACAGGAAAACTAAGTTTATTCTTAGCCTAATGAGGTTTATGAGAAATAATCGTAAACACACATTTAAAATTAATTTATTTTTCGTTATTGATATTTATACATTTACAAACATTCGCAATCATCGATCACACGTGCATACGGAATCACTTACACAATTTGTCCACAAACTTACATAAAATTAAATTTAGACGGCGAACTCTCATCGCACTCGAAATGTGCTGACGCGTGTCTCGTGCACACTTCCACGGTAATTCAATCACTTACATAATGCAAGTCTTTGTATTTGTCACTAAATTAACTTAATGCTAATAAAGGTTCCTCCGCATCATGTTTGTGGCTAACAAACTTCGAGTTGGTCTTCTTCCATTGCTCCTTTTTGTTCAACATTTTCTGCTTAGTCGCCGCCAGCTTTGATTTAGCTTTTGATATTTTTGGCGAGCTTGTGGTTGTAGTTTTGTCAATGCTTTCTAATGTTTCAATAATATTCTTCGGTTTAGAGACTACTCTTCTAGACTCTTCGCTAATTTCGTCCATCGTTGCGTTCTTGTTTGCGTAGACTACGACGAAATGTGAGTAGGCAGAATTTGACGGCGTGTTGATATCGGCGAAATCTCTGAAGTTGGCAAATTGATCCTGATTGTAGTTCGGCCTTGGGTTCGCAATGTAGCCGAGTTCGTACGAAGGTCTGCCATGACCGTTGTTATAGTAGGAATTGTATCCATCGCCGTATTCATCGTCATCATTCTGAGCTAAGAAAGTTCCGCCCCTGATAATTCCAAAGTTTCCGGACCCGAGCAAACTTGGGCTTGCTTCAACAAGTGGCGCTGCAGTGGGACTGCTTTGTTTCGCGAAGTTGTCTGCGTTCCGGTATCCACCAAAGAGAGGATAGTTTAGCAGTGATCTGTAGGAGTTTGGTCTTTGGCTGTATGCTGCTTCTTGGTTATTGAAGCCCAGTCTGAAGTTGTTGTTTTGCTGTCGTGGTTCGAAGAGGTTAGCGAAGGAGGGGAAGAAATTTTGCTCGCCGCCGACGAGCTCTATGGAGTGGTCAGCCTGGTCGTCCGAGGCCGCTGCTTCAGGCTCCTGGTAGTGTCTCGCGAGGCCAGCAGGAGGCGCCACCGCCTCTGATATGATTTCTGATGATTCAGCATTTAGATCTTTTGTGTCATCTGAAACAGACAAAAATATGTATTGGAATGTGTAATAAAAGGATTCACGGGTTATAATCAAGGGGTAGTTTGAGGTTTATTACTAAAATGAGAAGTCTACATTTTCTAGTTTGTCATATAAATAAGGAACAGATATCAAATACCAGACCACATTATATACTCAGGTAGTTTTAAATATGTAAATTATGTGGCGTTGAAAAAACGATTGACGTTGAAAAGTTGCATGAATGTACATTGTGAGTAAGTGATTGCTAATCACTTCTATGACGTATTAATAAAGAAATCCGCCGCCTTATAGAGCGAGTAACATGGTTCCTGTTTGAATAAATTTAATTATAAAAAGAATTTAATTTGTAACGCTTGTAGCTGAATTCGTGAAATGGAGCGGTGTGATACAATAAATGACTTTTTTTGTGACAAGCCGGATTTATTTTGCAATGTTACGGTTAAATTATAATTATGGTTACCCGGATTCGTGGTTTATAGGTATATTACATTTTTGTTAGTACTACACCCGATTCTACTATTAGAGCAGACAAGGTTTACGTAGTTGCCAAGTGTACAGTTACTGTGTGTTATACTAGTGGGACATCATCAGCTTTGAATATCCGCTGCTAGGCATAAGTTTCCCTTTTTTATTCAGCTTGGTTTGTCTGTCTTTTATTTAAAAAAAAATAGCCAATAACTAACATGTTTTAAAATGTTGTCGACAGTAAAACGCCTTACTACAAAATATATCATGACAAAAGCAATTTACAACTCATTCCAAGTTCATTTCGTGTTATTGACTATGTATGAGAGAAATTCACAATCGTAACAGCATTGACACATTGTTAAACAATATGCAAGTAAAAGTGTTTATTGTTGCGACAGATCTAATACATGTAGAGTATTACAACAGCCGTCTTTATATATAGAATAAATATTCGCTTGTCTATACTTTCCTAAAACATTGATCCAGTTTTGACGTAATTTGGAACCGTCTTCTAACAAATTTCACCCCAAAGTATGCAATGGGCAAACCCTGATTTTCAAATATGAACCATATTACAAACATTTAGGACGTATTTTAAGTGGTTGTCAAGTTTTAGCATGGTGAAGGACTAAGCAAAAGACCTCCTTCTAGGCAAATTGCGGTCGACAAAAATAAATTAATTATTCGATTTGGCACGCTAATTTCGTTAAAATTTTTGTGTCTTATGATTGTCATATTGAAGGATTATAGTAAAAAGAAAATGTTTTTTCATTTAATGGATACAGCGAAATATCCGCACTTAATATACTTCTCCGTATTTTTTTTATATAAGACTAATAGTTCACATCAATGTAGGTACGTGTCGTATATTGAAATAAAATGTACAAAATGTCGAAAACCAATTTTCTAACACCTTCATCAAAACATAATATGATGCCTTAATATATGTATGAGCAGATGGCCAGTATGACGGAACTCATAGCAAAACGATCGTGGGTAAAAGCTATAGCAATATATGGAAATATATTCCAAGTGGGTACTGTCGCAATGATTCGCTGTTAATGGTGACTAGTCTCTAGTTACGTGTCATTACGTCGCGCGTCGTATTGATGTGGTTAGCGGTCTGCCGTGTGTAATATAGAGTGTTCCGCTTTTGTTTAGGACTTGTATGTGAGGTGTTTAGGAAGACGGTTTTACTTGATTACTTTTTTAAGTATATATTTAAATTAAGAGTAATGATTGAAATTGTGCTACGAGTTAACGAAAAATGGAAAAGTTATTTTCAAATATGAGCCTGAAAATATTAGCTAAGTTTAAATAGTTTAATTCAATAAATGTAAAAATACTCTCGGTTAATATTGTTCGTTGTATATTTGAACAGTGACATTTCTAGTCTTTAGTAAAACTATCATGCGATTTGCTGATATGTGCACAATTGATATTTTTTTATAGAGACAAACAACTCACGACGTAATGAATTTCACAAACATTCAAATCCCTTTATTTACTTTGGACATATGGTTTAAAAAAGAAATGAAGAAGAACAGTATTGACACATTTAAAAAAAGATCCTACACCTGACGTTTTGTATTGGGACATAAAGCGATGCTCTACATGTAGGTTTAATGTAATCTCTAATTATCAATGCCAGCTTAAGAAGCGGTGCAATGACTTGTCTAGTAACATGATTGTTTTCCTTAAAAGGAGACAGCATCAGTACTTGCCATATACAGAGGTGACATTCATTAACAGAACAGGTTGTATTCTATTGTCTTCCGTCTATTTCTGTTCCTGCATTTTTATAAGTTTTCTTTCTATAGGTTAGTACAGATTCAGGTTAAGAACTAGGTATATATATACTATATATTCTAATACTAAATAGCTCTGATTTTTCTCCGTAATGTTGTTGCTGTATTCAAAATTCCCCTTTATATGCCCCCATTTACGGGGATCCCCCTTTATAGATAATTGACGAAACAAAAAGACGGTATAAAAAGTATTTTTTTTAGTCAGCAAGATTTTAATTTAGGCACTTATTTTTGTTTTTATCTGAAACATGAAAAATACAAAGATAAACTGTTCGTGACATACTAACATCGCAAAATTTATACTCAAAAGTGACATCACGCGTAAGTTCCACTCACTGTTATTTGATCAATGTACGATAGCGGGACAGAAGTATTTTATATTTGGTATTAATTTCCAATAAACTGCAGAAAGAACATGGGAGAAAAAAATATTTTTGTCAATGTTAAGGCAAATTTAGTACGTATTATGGCCGAATATCTTCTCATCCCAACAGGAGAGACTTGGTCATCCTCTCTCCTTATAGGTAAAAACCTTATTAATTATTTACTTCTTTTATATTTGTACCTACTCATAGTATAAAGAAATGAGGTAAAAACGAGCAAGTAGTATTAATATTCCAGTCTAAAGCGGAAAATATTATAATCATAATAGATAAATATCTGAACGTGGCAGACAACACTAGATATACCTTCCTTATGTAATTCTTGTTTACAGTTTACGTATAATCTTATTAACATCTTGAATAATACTACACCTGGTAAATAGTAGCTTCAATGAGCTTATAACACTTGCTAGGTCTTCCTGCAATATTAACGTTAGGTTACGAACATCGCGATATTTTACACGATATACATTTTAGAACGAATTGATAGCACCAAGAAACATATTTTTGAATGTAAGTCTATTTAGAGCGCTATCTTTCTCTCCCGAGAAAATACAAAATAGAAATAGAAGAAAATAGAAATCTACATCTGATGTTGAAATGGAAAATAAACGTGGGTTATATTTGTAAGTTAGGCTTTTTTTTAATCGGATTAATAGTTTTACAGTGCAGGGAGCTTTCCCCTTTTTTGTGATATATTTCATCTTATATTAATTAAATCGCGTTTCTATAGACTTTCTCAATAAATGGGTTATCTAATCGTGAAACATTTTTTCAGATCGGACCTGTTGTTCTTGAGATTAGCGCTTTCAAACAACGAAATCTTCAGCTCTATAATATTAGTGAGTACAGCTGAATGTGAATCGTCTAAATCATCGTCGTAAATCTTCTTGAAAAGCGATCTTACTAGTGATGTAAAGTGGGAATTATTCTTATCTTGTTCTTTTTTGTTCATGAAAGTTATTTTCTAAGTATTCAATATGTTTATACTTAGAGAATACGTAGAGAAGCCAAGCGCCTCAGGTAAAAATCAAACGATTTCCGGACACTTTCCTTTCCAAACTTCTAAGGTACTTTATACCTCAGATATGTATGTGACCACTTTGATACTGGTTATTAAGTATAATAAGATTATAATGTTGTTATTAACCGTGTTGTAATTGCCATTATCATCCGGTTACGTCTGGTTACGTGTCGCCATGTTGTGGTTTGTGTTGTTCCCATCGTAAATCATACGGGACACGGCTGTGACACAATTTTACTGTAATGCAATATGATTTACAAAAAATGTGTTGCGGAAGACAATTTTGTTCGAGTAGATTATGCAGATTTTGTAGCATTGGAATCGTAATTCGGCGGTTACTAAATTTTTGAAAATTCTTAGCGCGTGTAGAGAATGTCAACGATAAATATAAAAAAAAACAACATTTATATAATTCAAGTAAACTAGTGCATGAATCGAAGATAGAACATGTTGTCTTGTTAAAGGAAGTCCAATTTAAGGCAGGAAGCAAATACTATCTTCGAATATAAAAACAAAAAGCTTTGGAAGGTAAAGAAAAATTTATTTAACAAAACTGTTTTCGTTATTATAAAAAGAAAATGGCGTTCTCATGTGCGTGGATTTATGGAATGCTAAAATAGATATTCGATTTTTAAATAACTTGGAAGCCTTTTTTTTTGGCCAAGATCGAGACGTTGAGTCTAAGCGCTAAAATTGACAAGTTGTTTATTTCTAACTGCATTTGAAATTAAATAACGTAGTTTAAAATGACCAGTGAGTGAAAACTGAGCTATTATATCACACGTAGGCTCCGATAGTGGACCGTTTGTGGTTTGCGGTGTACGACTCGTATTTCCTACCTAAAAACTACGTCTGGAGTTCTAAATTGATATCTTAGATTGGTAATTGGTACTTGGACACTGATTTTGAGAGTGATATTGTGCCAAAGGAATAAGTGTTAAATTTGTTACTTGAAAAAAATGAAGACTCATATTACGGGCAAAAATGGATCACTGGAAAATTTTCTGTGCTCCAAGTTCCACGAGTGTTAAAATAAAATAATGCACCGCTTTGCCGACTTAAAAAGGTTTAAGAAATATTTGAAATTAATGCAAGGCAAGTAATAAAGTGGGCAATAAAACAAAAAAAGAACATTAATGCAACGTACATGTAACGAGTAAATATGTTACGCCGACACAATTAACTAACAACAAAGTTATCATTTGTAAAACAAATAAAAACGCAGTAAATATTCTAACTACAGTCAATTAAACTGATTGAAGCCACTTTACATCATACCTTTGCATCACAGCATTTAGCATTATTACGTATTATTAATAATCGTCAATTATTCCAGTGACCTCTCACCCGACCCACTATACGTGTTCTAAAAACAAATATTTTGAAGGAACTATGTAAAGTTTGTGTTGCAAGCGTGTCACAGGTCGTAGAGAAAGTCCGGGTAGACCTGTAGCAACTTGAATTTGGAATGTCATCACTAATTATTGAAGTGAATAATGGCGGTGGCGACATACGGGGGGTTGAATTAATTGGTTGCGATAAAGATACAATATAATTTCTTTTACATAATAAATTTAAAGTTTTTGAGGTTTGAGGTTATTTGGAAACAGTTTCTCTTAAGAAAACTATGTGAACACATAGTTTTTCTTTGTATAAGAGTAGAGTCTTGTTTTCCATAATGTGATATAACATGTTTATTTTAATATCATAATCCATAATAAAATAAGCTTGCAATAGATATTTACATATGTCTACTTTTTGATGAGAATCTTTATCAGTTTCAAATAGTGAATGGGAGCAATGCGGAAAACAGGCCCTAAAATTCAAGTTTGATGGTATAATAAAACAAAATTATTATTTTTATTACATACAAATATAATTTTATTGCGTTGGAACTATTGTCGATTGTAGAAATCAAATATTACCTCAGAAAATGAAAGTGCGTTTCCAAACGTTTAACGGATTTCCCAATTCAAATCATTGTTCGATGAAATAACAGTTTATTTTTTAAGAACTTTGAATATGTTTGTAATTCAAACCTTTTCTTTTTATTTGAAGGTTTTTAAATCAGAATAGTTTGGAATTATGTGGCATGGTCGTTACGATCTCATGCAAGAAAAGATCTAGAAGAAACGTATCATGCATTATAATATGGTACATAATATAACTAGACATTTAAATAAATGCGCGAAAATATACATCATATTTTTATCTAAAATAGTCCAGTCAGTTTTCAACCTAACCTTAAACGCAATTTACCCGCGTTTTCTAAGCATTATCGCAGATAAATACCAGTTTAGAGAAAGTGAGAACTTGACCAAAAATGTTGAGATTAACCGCATTATCTAGTAACCTTACGTGCGGCTACTTGGCATAATGATATGTATCTTTATTGCTTATGACATAACTATGTTAGACTTGAAATGTTTGTTTGTAATCATCTTATTATAATCTGTTATCTTGTCAGTTCTACTGTTCTTTAAATGTTGAGCGATAATGATGGGTGGTAGTTGATGCAACTTTTTAAATTAGGAAGTAATGGTAAGAAAATTGTAATCTGTCATATTGTCGTGAGTTTTGACCGTGTTTTTATGTTGAAAGCATATAATTGTTTTTTTTTTTACTACAGTAGTTTAGTACCGCAGTGTTAGGTTGTAGGGATAGATTGTAAATTAATGTATTTTGTAAAGCATTCGGAACTTTTTAGGTTACAATTCGCTTTAAAGCTTTTTAAAGATAAAATTAAATATATATTTATTTGTACCATTGCTTTATCATCGTAACTAAGATTGTAAATCTTTAAAGAAAATATTCAATTTGTATTATATCAAATAACGGATTCAATTTTATTCATGTCACACCATGAATGGTTATTAATTAGTTAAATTTTGACATTTTATCGATTAAATTGTATATAGGCTACAATAATTCAGTAATTCAAATATAGAGGCTCTTAATCAAATCAAAATTTTGTACTTTAGTCTAATCAATCTTCGACTCTTACTTATTCATCCTTTAACATCAATCTGTCAATTAGATTGACAGTATAAATCAATAATGCGATTTTAACAATACCTAATTTGAAGTCCACTCCAGTACTGACGGACACTTCATTTCATATTAGACTACGCTTCATTTGTTATGAGATTACGCACTCATGGTACAGTTAAACGAACTACGAATACAATTGACACGTTATTAAATATTCAATATATAATCACGTAGATACTGGGACAAGTAAAAATCAGGTCTAATTTAGTTTTCTATTTTTAAATTACATATTTTCTTTTATCTACTTACAGTGGGTATAGGATGTTCAGGATAAAAAAAAAACAATATTTCTTTAAGAAGTTATTGCTTGCTGATTAATAGATTAACCGTAACACACAAAAAAATCCAACTTTTTTTCTTAACATGAGCCTTTCAAACACTTCCTGCTGGATCTACTAATCTCAAAGCATTGTAAAATATTAAGCAACATACTCTCAAACAGACAAGCTTTTTATTTTTAATACCAAATAGCTATATTTAATTAGCGCGATGAGATGCGATGAATCGCGTAACAACAGTAGCATAGAATAGATAGGTAGTAGATAGTTTTAAGAAGCTTCCTGTTTCGTTACGAAACTCTTTTATGAATCTAAGCCTTAAACATTTTATAATCTAAACGATCGCCCGTCTGCTTATAATAATTGTTTTCGTGTTAGTAACAGCTTATAATAATACGTATTTAATAATAATGTAAATGCCGGATGCGATAATACGAGTCGATGTCTAAAAGATTAATGTGTGTTGATATTAAAATTTTGTTAACCTAATTTAGTCGCTAATGTATTTATGTGAATGTAATCACATGTGGTCTTCCTAATAGCTAACAAAGAAATAATGTAATATTCCTACTAAATTGAAGTCAGTATAATAAGCAAACAAGTCAAATGAATGCTGCATTCACTTAGATAAAAAAAAACATCTCAGTCCAATAGACATAGTTCGATTTAATTGTCAAAGCCTGTGCTAAAACTATTTGCAAAGTAAAAAAAAACACTGAAGGCAAGTATCTATAAATCATGCTGCTATAATAATGTTAAATATGTATCTTCTTATTACTACAAACATAAATATTTATACTATACTTTGATAAAGTACTGCACTGATACTTAATTATTCGATCTCGAGCCATTCAGACATGATTTGACCTCAAATAATAGACTGCCCGTAAAATAAACTATTACTAAACGTATAATCAAATACGTACATATTAATATACTAGCGGTAATTTTTGTTTTCAATTTAGTACAGAGGTCACTGTGGCTTTGACCAGCTTAGTCATAGGGTGGAATCTCCCAATGATCGCTAACGGCTTGTGCACGACATGTGTCTAAATATTTGGATCATTGCCCTTTAGACACCGGGTCAAAGCCATGTTACGAAAGTTAAATCAATTTCAGAACCTGTGTCAAAGTAATGTCAAAATATCAAAAATCTATCTGTTGATTTTAACCTCAAAATAGAGTTTTCCGCTGCATTTTATATTCGCTTACATTTAGAATAAGTAGTAATTACAATAAATAGCTACATAATACTATTATTTATTATTAACATACATTAACTTAATTATATAAGACATTTGTGTTAAGATAGGGCTGAAATCGTAGACAATACGATTGTTATTCATCATTACAAAACTAAGTTTTGAATGGAACGTCCCTATCTGTAAATCAAGATCTTGAGTTATGTACGAGAACCTTTATGGTAACGACTCAAATCAAAAGTTTAAATTACTTTGAGCAATACATAATTTTACGATGCAATACCTGTAGTAAGGTAAAGGGTAATTATTTAGGGCAGAATGAATTAATTGCCCAGATTTACCTGCACGAATAAATGTGTAACATCACGTTGCAACATTAGTACCTACAAATTACTGAGTTGCCAGTGTGTTAACGTTAATTAAATTATTTGCAATAGTGTGCCATTCTTTGATAATGTTGGTATTGTGCGTAAACCTTCGTACGATGAGAAACTTAAATATTTTCACACACCTTGTCATAACGTTTGTTAAGAACTTAAGAGACGCTTCTAAATTTGAAATTTATGAAATATTTTTCCTTTTTTTTCTGCCAAGGAGTTTGCTGCTTGTTTTCGACTTGTCACATAAATTGGGAATACGTTTGTTAAAAGCCTCTGTGTTGACGTAATATTAATTAAAAACAAGCTTAAAACAAGAAAAATATGTTAACGATGACTTGTTTTAATGAACAGACATATTACACATGCAATTATTTGTGGCATCAAAAGTATGTGCAAAGAATTATCGTTTACTATCTATTAAATTAATTACTGACGGCATTTTTACATTTCCGCATTTATTATTACCATATGATTGTAATAAATGCTTAAAATGACTAGATTATGGTAGAGCAATGTTGCGGAATTTCTATAATTCTCAACTGTAACGACTTCCCTTTGCAAATGAAATTACAATGGAATATTTGCCGCACGGTCTGAGTTAAGCAAATTACATGTACTTAGTTTCATTGTTTACGTCTAATGTCCGATCAACGTTTCTTTTGATAAATTAATATTATTATTTATTTTACTACTAAATTCACAAATAGTATAATTTACGTTTCCACAACTGATGATTCTTTTACTTTTACAATCATCATTTATTAACTGATACTTATACTGATACTGGTAATACTCCGTTATTACTGTTAACCATATATCAATTAAAAAAATATCTGTTACTTATACGAAAGGAGTTTATCATGCAATCTTAATAAGCATGTTAATACATACGATACTTAACGTAACAATGCAAAACATCACAACAATTACGTACAATTAACAAAAAAAGCGCTTTTGAAATTCGCAGTAGGTAGTCCGTAACTGTACTTAAGGCATAAATCACGTCTGTCAAGTCGTATTACTCAATGTACACATCAGTACTCATCTGTACGAGCTTCGTTACTAGTATATGGAGCGTGACATCGATTTAGTATGCACACGCGTACGCCAGTTATGTGACAAATGACAACACTACGCGGGAATACGAGAGGCGTTTACGTAAAGCGCAGGTAAGAGATACAGGGGGATTTTTTAAAAGCGGTATTTGAGACATAGCCTTTTTAGATTGAAGTATTTTGAGTTGTTTGGTTTTTGACCTGTGGTTTCTATAACGCTGTAAATAAATATTTAAGGTGGTTTCTTAATTAGTTTACTGCATGAAATTGACTCTGCCTCATCGTAAGTAAAGAATACGTTCATTGCAGAAAACAAATTTTATTTTATACAAATCGTTACAATATTATTTAAATCCAATAAGAAATATTTTGTTTATGTAAACAATTATAATAAATATCCGTTCATAAGACAATGAATTATTAAGATTGTTGTATGCAAGTAAACCTTAATAATTAGCCAAAAGAGCGTGCGTAATAAAATATTATTAATACTATACTTGACATCATTAAACCATGACCATGTAATGTTCATGGACTAGTTATAATGAAAGGGTACCTATCTTATTTATGGCTAACATAACTTTTATTGTTTCCGCATATAACAAATTATGTCAAACGAATGTTACATATCCGTTATCTTTAATCTTTAAAACGATAGAAATGATGTATTTAAAAATATTTTTTTCGCAAATGTATTTTTTTTTTAAAACACGCATTATTGGTTTCTCCATATTTACGCAAAACGTACCTAGTGTTGTAATATAGGCACGTAGACGCATTTACGTAGGTGTGAGACTGTCATTTGTTATTGGGTCACATCACAAAGGACAAAGTGGTTTAGGAGATGAGTGTCTGTAGCAAATACTATGTGTAATAATACGTCTTTCTGTAGTTAAATTTCAAAAGCGCATCAGTGAGAAGAGACTGATAATTTATTTATTATATCAAATAAGGAATACTAGTGTAGGGACTCTGCTCATCGCGACGTAGTCGTAAAGATGTCGTATTATCTTTCCAAATCTAAACTTCACTGAAGGATAAGAAAACGAATTATTTCTCATATTCATACACGTTTCCTCAATTTATTTCGACTCACTTTAATACAACCTAATAGGCACTTGTACTACACATAATAGACACATATGAATCTAAATACAGTGTAGGCACAAAATCATCACGACACTTCAATGTCGTACAGCGGCATAAAGAAACACGGAACCAAAACGTTTAGCGTGACGCACAACACTATTACAGACAACGACCATACATTAAAAGCTCATAGACAATTAATCTTAAACCAGAAAGACAATTTCTTTCCTGCTACATTTGTACGATAAACAAAGGCTATTAATAAAGCAAAAACAAACACTGTTATTCAAATTTCGAACATTCTGTTATTAATGATGTTAAACCTTTTGGAACACCAGTTATTTGTTTTCGTAAAGTTTGTAATATTTCAATGAATACTCTTTTATTTTCAAGAGATAAATGCGAACGAAGATTTAATCAAAACATTTTTTATTTTATTTATTTGATTTGATCGCAAGCTTTAAAGTTATTATGCCAGCTAGCATTTAGCTCGTAATATATTTTGAATCGGTCTCTTATCAAGACAGGATTCGAATTGAAAATAAGTGGGTGTGGACTTTCATACCTGTTCGTAAAATAAATTTAAAAAGGAATACGTATGGCGTATTAAACTGCATAATAACATCTTATGCATAAATGTTTAGCTTTTTAATTTCGGTAATAAATAAATGCAATTAATGGTTCATTCAATATTGTTTAAAGTTCTACGTGAGTTATTATAGCTTGGGAACATTTCGATTGGAATTTGAAGAGCACTAATATCAGGATAAATTGAATATTAGATTCATTCAAAATTTATATTAAGGTTTCATATTTGGAAAGATTAATGGTATATTCACTGACAGAATTAACTCAAGGTTTTAACTAACGTCATTTGTTTTAGTATTCCTATATTGAATGGCATTCCAATCTTTACTTATTTGATTTATTTTAATCTTTGCTCATGCCTCTGTCTGTGTGTCTTCCTCTCAAATTGATCGCTTCATGTGAATGGAACCGAACGACAATATATGACTGTCCAGCAAACATTGCTTTGTTGTGTCATATGAACGAAAAAAACAACTCTCTTAGGAGTAGGAAAAATAGATGTCTTCCGATTTTCGGACCTACGGAAATTTCATAACAATCGGTCGAGCCGTTTCGGAGGAGTTCAGACACGAGAATAAAATGACGAATAAAACGAATAAAAATGTTAATATATTACAAGTATATTCTCTTTTTAAATACGAATTTCCTTTGTAGGTCATTCGCTGATGAGTTAGTGAATCGTAGCAGTTGTTTTTTTCCGCGCCAGTACGAACACACGACTTTTTTCCTGACGTAACTCTTTGGTAACGTGCGTTTACTGCCTTACTATGTCATTACTATCGTGACAGTGTTTTGTTTAACGATTACTCACGCGTATTGTTGCGTGCGATCGCGGATGTTATTGTTTGGTGATTAACGCAAAGAAAGTCGTTTTACGTTAGGTATTTTTACGGTTATTATAGAGATGGTTTGTTATTTTTAATCGATTAGCGTGCAACGTGGAAACTGTTGTTGTATCATACTTTTTTGGGATATTGCGTATTAGGTAAGGCAATACAATGTGTAATTTACGGCATTATATTACACTGATTATACATTAGTTAAAATATAAGCTATAACGGTAGTTGTTACTATAAAACGATGGACACTTAAGCCATATTTACTTGATATGATTAACGATTGCAAAATCGTGCAAAATTTTATGCTTCTTATGACTTAAACTGTAGGTTGCTGATTTATCTAATGGAATAACAATGCGGCTAACGACGCCGATAATATTGACTGTTCTGTGTACATTATCCCATCATTGGTATTAGAGAGGTCCATGCTCAAGGATGCATTGCCTAGAACAAAATTTATTGTGTCGCACTATGGAACGTGACTGCAAAATAATAGTGTTTATGTTCTGTGTGGTAGCATGTCTTAAACAATTCAAGTGTTACTTAAATATATGATGTACAAAAGTTTTGCATGCAGTCACGATTTGCTGTTCTCTTCCCAAATTTGAGTCCTGTCTATTTGATTGGTTGTTGGCTCTTGAATTTGGTTCTTTGGGAAATCAAGGCGTATGATATTAGAATGGTAATTAAATTGTACTTTAGCATTGGGCTTTGATGATGATCGTAATTTAATTTTAAAAGCCATGTTGTCATGAAATTGGATTCATAAAATTTATTGAGGATTATAAAGATAAGTTCGTTTTTAATATCAACATTAAAATTAACTTAACCGTCGTTAGCATTGCAATTAGCATGCATGCCATTCACTAAGCAAAGGTAAATAGATTAAAATTTTAGTTCCGATTTATTTCAAGATAAAGAAATTAAAAGACCATCCATTTTACATGATTTAAAAGCGATACGAAGAGTATTCGAATTCTCTTTCCAAGTATTTCACAACAGGAACTTCAAGAATAAGAACGGTTGCAATATCAAAAACATGTCGACAGGATTAAATCAACAGTAATGCAGTCACGACTCCATTCAGAAATTTCGAAAGCCTATGAAGATGATACAATATCCCAAGTACAAAGGTAGAAAGCATCGTTTGAACTAAGCTCACTTCCCGATGACGTAACATAAATAATTGATCTCATTTGTCAAATCATTAAGTCGTGTTCTATTAAATGTCGGCTAATGAATTTTTGTAAGCACACAATGATATCGTATAAGGCATAAATGAAGAGCAAAGACTCATAAGTTGTTCTGTTAATGTTACGTAGGCGTTAGTGAGAAGTCGTGAGTTTGATCCGTTTGTCAATTTAGAGTTAGGAAAGAGCAAATTAGGCTAGTGATAGTTGTGAAAATATCTACACTGGTTGTGACATGTGTGTTTATGATGATTGATATCGTATTGTTTAAGTTCCAGTCCATTTGTTAATCTGTCCATTTGGATTTTTAAATCTATTAATCATTGGTTCAATAGTTGACCAGTAATTACCGGCATTAATATCATAAGTAATCAACGCCTGCAAAGTGTAAATCTTCATGAATGAATATGACAGACTTTAAATCAACCTTTATCGTTATTTAATTAGAAGGTATGTCAAAAATACAAAGCATGAATGTTATTTAATGCTCAGTATTATTCATTTTCTATTTTAGTAATATTTTAGGATTATCTCATTCCGGTATCGAATGTTTTCGATCACTTCCAAAGCCGTCTTCCTACTTTTAAGGCAAATCTACTGCTTACGTAAGGTTCCAATAGAAAGGTGCTCTTTATGGGTCAATCAAGTTACCCTTTACGTTTGAATTTCATATAGGCATGAGAAGAAGAATATTTATGATAGAGGCGTGTCGGAACAAAATTGATGTCTAATTGTTGTCCGTTACATAAACAATACTTGATTCGAAGTTTTGGTTTTGAAATATGTGCATTATCTTTAGGTGTATGCATTGAGGCTATAATTATTTATTGAAATACACCGCAGCCTATTCTGGGATGAGTAATAAATGACCAAGAATAGCCCGAGTTGTCTCTCTGCGGTAATAAAGGTTACAAAGATACCGTCGCACCAGAAATGGGCAGTCCCTTTGCGAAATATTGAATTTTCGAAATTTTTTTTGCATATCATTATATTATTATGAATCGTCACAGCCCATAAACTTTGAAATTATTATATATTGCTTATTAATTATTAAAATCGTATTCTTCAATAAACAACAAATCTATAATTAAAACATTTTCAAGGAAATTAAATGGTCGTAACACATTAACTACGTTAATGATCTTGACTGCAAGGCTAATGCATTTGATACCATGTAACATGCAATTATTACGTAGAAATGATGTTAAACAGTTATTAAATAACAAGAGAAGAATATAAATTGACAAATTTATTCTGTATTAAGATGTCTGACTTCAAAATTGTTAACAGTAAATCTTGAATGAATGTCGATGTCTTATGTTTAGTGTTTACGTTTTGGTGTCCCCCAAGGTAATCCTTTAGGTTCAGCGAAATTTGATTTGATATGTATTCAGTTATTAAGAAAAATATATCTATTCTTGTAGGGAAATTATTAACTGATATAATTACTATCTGGTTTATATACAGAACACTAACTCATTTAATGTATTATTCATATCCGTTGATTATACGTTCTCTAAGTCTAGTCTTAATCGTTTACCTATATCCTGTTCATTAAGAAAGTGAGGTCGAATAAAAAAGTCGTCTAATTTTTAATTTGACTATCAGACAAAATCATTACATGACATAATGACAAGTGTCAATTTGTTAGAAAATCTGACTGAAGAAATGAAAGCGTGTCATTATAGCTTGTCACGCCTTTTGATAAAGTAATTAAATTACAAGTTTTTTTTTTCTAATTGGCTCATGTAACTACCGATTGGGTGCCGATCCAGAGTAGTTGTCACGACGACTTTGTCTTTTAAGTAGACAGTTCCGATTCGAGGATTTGATAGCTTTGACAGTTGTACCGGTTGTTGACCACAGATGTAATATACTTTAAGTACCGGTTGAAATTAATGACCGTAAATATGTGGTTGTTCTATTAGCGATAGAGTTTTGACATAACCCAAAAGATAAGGTTTACTGTTCCAGTGAAAGTATCTTTAACTTGTTGATACCGGGACAACGTTGTATATTTCTTAAAAAA
The DNA here is from genome assembly GCF_003590095.1 of Trichoplusia ni. Taxonomy (NCBI): domain Eukaryota; kingdom Metazoa; phylum Arthropoda; class Insecta; order Lepidoptera; family Noctuidae; genus Trichoplusia; species Trichoplusia ni. The sequence goes on from NC_039502.1 coordinate 2,511,238, forward strand.
TATGTCGTGAGAAAATGTCATAGTTCTTTTTTCATGAAAAGCGATATTAATCAATTTAAATGTGTCACAATTGTGCTGGGAGACTAGTAACAAATTAGAATATTAAGGTTATCCGTTCGTGAAGTATATGTATCAATTCTAATAGACCAGTTAAATTTTCAATTACGCCATTTACAAGCTGTTGTCTAGTCAAGGCTGGTATCGGTATTGTAAACTATACTTTTACTTGAACGGTTGTGACGTATTTAAGTAATAACATGTTAAACTACTATCTTTTATTTAGAAATTCAATTGCCAAGAGAGAAACGAAGCGATCTAGTACGTTATGTGTACATCGGGCTGTAATCGACTAAAACCCACATGCCGTAAAATTTTCTGCTGGCTTACTACAGAAACGGTGTTCCAAGAAACCGCACATAATTTAACCCATAATCAACATCCCATAAATCGTAGAAGGTATCTACCGCGTACGTTCCTTACATAAGCCGAAACTCGCAAAGTGGAAGCCATGCAGCTACGGTTATGACATCGATTTTATGCGTTGATTGATCGCTTAGTGGCCGGATGTTTTGTGTCATTAGAACTCAAGGCTTTTGCTGTTTGTAAACATAAAACTATCTAGTAACCTTTTCAAATTAAATGTATAGTTAAATGAAATGCTATAAGTAAAAACTTTCAAATCTGTTGAAAGCGGATGATTGATTGATCATTTCACACAAACTATTATCATTAATTCTATTATCTAATTCTACTATCTATAAACTATTTTCATGAAATCTACACAAAGGAAACAAATGTTAAATCAAGTCAAATTCCATTCGTTCTCATCATCTCTTGAATGTTCTTAAAGTGAAATTAATCGAATTTCGACCAGCAGCGTTTACAATTTATGAATTCCAAGATTTGCTTTGCGTGGCAAATATCAAAATTGAGTATTTGTAGTACGCAATGGTTATAAATACAAACACTAATTATAATTATTACAATGAGCACTAATATGCGTGGTAATGTTGTGTATAATTAAAATTACACGCAAATTAATATTTCGTTAGCTATTAACATGCGACCTTAGTGCTGAACCAATAATAACAACCTTCAAGTAATGAACAGTGCATACATTCCCTGTTTTATTCTTGCATAATTTGAGAGTAATGGGGATCAATAAAGGTTCCACATAAGATTCCATTCTATCCAGATCTTTTAAGCACACATTTCTGTATTTAAGTTTATCGGCGTCCATACTATAGTACCTATCAATTATTTTCATTAGTGTCTTCAATTTACTTGACGTTCAATTTAAGAAAGGTTTTATTTTGGCATTCACTAATTGTACATCTATTTGGTCAGTTTCTCCTTGGTTTCACAATCTAAGATAGGAGGTGAAGGCATATTGTTTACTTTTTCTGTATCCAAAGTTACGGCAGTAGAATCCACAAAAGCACAAGCAAGCTCAAAGATTACACATACAACTCTTTTAACAGTTATAAGTGCATTATGTAAGAACACGTGCTTTGTAAATTCAGTATCTATGAGGTCATTTGCCCTTTGATTACACCCGTAAGGATCTATTGTTACGTCTTTGACATCGCCACTTTCCAAGTCAACGATAAAATTAAGGCTTCAGGCGATGGTTTCATCATTCTGTCCAATTAGATAAGTTGCTTGAACGTTACCAGCGCCTTGTAAAACGTGTGTAGAACTTTTCTCACCATTTATCTCATAACATATGTACAGTGCCTATATAACTATTTCAGTATTTTCTTTCTTGTCGAATTGTTCTACTTGTATAAGTGCCTGGTTGTTTTTATCTCGAAACGCCATAGGATGAAAATATATTTTTGCGTCAGATTATAACCAAAGTTTGCACCCAAAAGATTGAACAACCGGAGAGTTTATAGGAACTCATTGTTCAAGATACATACAACCCACAAGGCACTAAAATCTTTGCTTGCCATCTTGTTAAAGATCAGGAAAGAAAATGAACCATCAATTGTTTTCTGCGGTTCATTATCTTTCTCAACGATTATGTACGAACCCTTAAGTACTTGGTGCCATAACATTATGGTATCACGTAACGAAGGTATTTAAGTACCTTCACTATCGGCACCGGTAGTAGCATATGCCGAGCCTCTCACGGAAGTAAACATAGGAAGCGAACGTCCCACGTTTTTCTATTAATAATTGAGATACCGACAATTGTTGTAGGTTGAATTGTCTCAGTTTTTGGTGTGATACTCTTTTTGTGGACTTGCGAATATAAAGTTTATGGTGGTTATTGTTATACATTCGGAAACAAGTTAATGTACTTGCTAACAATAAACGTGGCCATCAATACTCCAATTTTTCCAGTAAAAAATTTACAGGCCGATAATATTAAATATATTTAAAAAATATTGGAAAATGAAATTGGACAAAAGAACTCAGTAACGTACTTAACCTCAATAGCGGATTGAATAGTCAATAACGATCATCAACACTCAAACTGAGTTATGTGAACATGTGGGCTTAAAAAACAATTTAGATCTAGATCAAAAGCTTAAATTCATATACTTCCGGATCATCAAAACAAAACATGGAATCATGCAACAACTGTTGTATAACAACCAAAAACTATTGAACTTTCAATAAAATCATAATATTATGAGCAATAATTTACTTAAATTGTTCCGTATACCGGATTATGACATCAACCACAGAACAGTATTAATATAATGTCCGTATTAACAGGAGGTAAGATGGTAATAACGTTGATGGGATAATGTTAGGTTATCACCGCAGAATGAAAGTGTAAACTGTGTTGATGCTAATATTTGGTATTCTGGTACCGTGCTTGTAAGCGGCCGTTCGAATGGCAATTTGAATGGCTATTACAACTCATATATGCATTTTTAAATACGATGGAACTTGTGTCGGGTTTCCTTTGTCACTATACGTTGACACAATCTGTCACATACTTGATCGTTGAATACCGCTTTATTTTAAATATATAGAAAAGTTCGGACATGTAAACGGCAATGAAATGGCCAAAAGTCGGATGCGAATGAAGGAATTAAGTAAGATCTCTCTTGAATCGAAATGATATCAGTCTGCGATTGAAAGGGATCTTAAACATGTCAGGTCTCGGAATATCATGTTTTTGGTCGAAAATATTATATCCGGTTACGTAACAGCGACTTCACAGAATTTCACTTATGGATATGAATCACGGACCAAAAGTTTCGCTTTCTTGATTATTAACTATAGTTCAACAAAAACATATTCTTTACCGCAAACGGCTTACAAGTTTTTACGACACTGAAAGCAGTGGTTTTATATGAAGAGGAAATAAAATAAATGGAACTGTAAAATAACATGCGAAACAGGTTGTGGATGAATAGAACGGATTTTTAAGTAGCTTTTGAAATATAAATTCTATATTTCAGCTATTGGCTAAGAACATACCATAATACTAATTCACGTTAATTTGCATCCCTGTGTATGTTGTTTGTTATATCCTGTCAGAAGATTCCAAAAGCTTTTCCTTAATGATATGACAACAATATTTCCATTTAATTTTATTGATACGCTCCTAAAAATACTACCGAAAATTTAAACGTTATTAATAGCCTGCGAAACCAAGTCGTACACATTGCACTTCCGAAAGCATTTATCAAAAGTAACCATTCATCAATTAATGTCAAAGATTTCTGATTAACAAGTTCTGCTTCATGCTTTTTAATATTTCTTCCTTGAAAGATTTCATTGTTGTATTAAAAAATAAGCTAGTGATGCGGATCTGACTTCGAAAGAGTTCCGGCGTTCGTATCATAACTTTTTACTGTTCAATTACTTTTTGCGGCTGAAGAAATTGATAGCCTTTGTGTCCTCTTTAATTGCAATGTCGACTACCTTATAAATAGCACGACAAGAACTGTTTTCTTTCATTGTGTTTTTGTTAAGAAATTGTTTTTATTTCTACTAACTTTACTAAACGTTAAAGAACATCTTAAAATATACAATAAATAAACAAGTTCACTGGTTCAGTGGGTGATTCGGCGATCAGCGAATCTTTAGTGACATTTCGAAAGATTATGCTAATTGGAATTGATAGCGATGATATAACGAACAATATGTTATGTGGGCTAATGAGGTCTTTGACGTTCAGTCGTAACCCGATGACCGTCATTCGTGTGAGGTCGGCGATCTTCGGAATACTTCGGTATTTATTGTTAGCTAATGGATGTAGATGGGATGTAGAGTAACAAGCTAGACCTTTAGGGCTTAGGTTTCTATGGATTGATGAATGAGACTATTCTGATTCATTGGTGTTCCATTACGCTGAAGGATATTCCTCCCTTCCTTTTTCCGCATGCCTCAGTCATGGCTCTTTGGGACCTGATCTATAAAAAGATTTAAAGACTAACACTAGATCCTTTTAAGCAGTTTTCTTTCTATTGCTTACGAAGCCGCTTTCGTGCTGATGGCGAAATTTCAATGAAATTTGTCATTTATATTCGACAGTCTTATATCTGGCTACGTCCTTACAGTTCGCGACATTTACATTTACATAGTGTGCCTTGAATACCACTTGGTATTATATCACCCGTTACACAATGGAGCTTTCTCCTTCATATCTCTTCATTTAATTTATTGTGTTGGTTGTATTCTCTAGATTATTGTTAATCAGTGGTGTTGATTGTTCTTTGGTGTTAATTTTTGTAAGAAAAACAGTTTCATGCATCCTTTTTGACCGCACTAATATTATGAACCCAGATTTGGACTTGTAATTATGAAAATTGAAATCTACGTAACTTATTGAATATCACCAACATGTTCGCGTCCATTGAAAGTTTAATGAAGTTAGACAAGAATGGAATTAGAATTTCATTATCTATTTTACGAATCAGAGAAATCAATAGGCATTCTTACGGGTTCAAAGAGCAAATGCGTGAGTTTATCTTAATCAGCACTTCCGGACAGAGGTCGCAAAACACAATGAGAGGTCACCTTAGCTTTCTATTCAAGTAGCATCAAAAGTCCATTCAGATAATATTGGCGACCATTGATGTACACGAATTATATATTTACGATATTTTGTATTTTAGATGGATCCGTTGAATGCTTTGCTATCGCTAAAATGATCACAGCCTCTGACATTGATGACGTACCCCGTAGTTTAGGGAGTTATTATACCTTATATACTTTTTTTCATGATTGTGTTTTGTTTTTAAAATGGAACGTGTTTAAAGTTGGGTTAACGGACAAAATGTTGACAGTCTCTGAGTTTGTCGACATACCTCGTGGTTAAGGTAATTGATATCTCTATGTTGCAAGTCTCGATTTTTAGTGATGATATAAGTAGGTTTTATGTAGATGTTTTACCGATTTCACACTTCCTTCTCTTTATTATACCTACTTAAAACCTGCTAACTGCATCCTGTACTAACTGTATCCTTCTTCCTGTTCATAACTCCAACTTGCACCGTATACGTACCTGGAATTCAAAGAAAATATTATATTAAAATGTGAATAGTTTATCGTTATTTTTAAAACTCATGACAAAATTATTTTTTATAAATTAATATTTTTTTCATTTTCCGTGAAAGTACCATTTGATTGCTTGCTTTTACAAGAAAAATATACGCCTTAAAAAACGATCATATAGCAAACGAGGAGCAAATCAAGTTCTAACTAGCAAATATTTACAGTTTTTTTCCGTTAATTTTCCGATTGAGTCAATATTTGCTTACTAACTACTAAATTATTAAATACATTCATTCACAGTATTGGAATAACTGTAATATCTTTGTATTGAGTCAGTCGGAATGCCAAGCCACTTATCTAATTCAAGCCGGTGCCTGTACCATGATATCAAGATAGTCTTTTAAAGGTAAAAAATTGTCGTAGTGAAAAAGAGACAGCACTCTACATTGCAAGTATAGTCCTCTCGCTCCCACAACTGCAACAGTCTAGACGAAGAGCTTGTTGTAAGTGCAATGCTATACTGCCTTAACGGTGATTAATTAGTGTCTTAGATAATAAACATACTCAAAAGGATTTGTTTAGTTAACCGCATTGCTTGGTACTAGTTTTTGAATACAGAATTTAAAATAAGTACATATCGTTATGATTTTGCTAAGAGCTAATCTTGGGCAGTCCTGTGAGAAAGCATCGAGCTCCATCTCCTTTTGGGCCTTTACTTATAGTCTCCTCTCGTTATTATCCGCTAAATGTCGAAATTGGAGAAGGGGAGCCTTGGGTCTGCAGTGGGACACTAATGAAAATGCTAAGAGTGCTAGTAATAGAACATAGGAAATATTTTTATAACGATCTTTATCTTTAGCTGCTGCATAAGACGATGTAAATCTCTATACCTATTATTTTATTACACAACCCTTTAATGAGAGTATTTTTTATAACAACATTGATACATTAATATTTATAGTACCGACATCAATCTAATCATATAGGCATTTAAATCGTTTCCCTCATCAAGTGAACGTAATTAAACATAATAAGTGGATGATTGCACGTAATAAATATAATAGCAACGTTTAGTCGCACGGTTTGCTTTGATAGGTCATAGGGTTTGTTATAAATGTGATATATTCATAGAAGACATATTATGAGAAATAAAGCCATCATCTCCTTATAAGTATTTCCTTTTAAATTAATATTGATAAACTAGCCTGTGTCAGTCATAACAAAGTTTTTTCTTTAGGAAATAAATGAGTGTTTATTTTCTGTGATAATTATCTAGTCTTGCTTGTTAACGTAAACATTTTTCACCTAATAACCTTAATTGTAAAGGCGTAGAGCCCAGTTGACCTTTTTGTTTTGGTAAGGCGGGCGCTCTCTTGGGATGGTAGCGTGTACTTTAGGTAAATCATGCGGTACCCACAGCGGGGGGCCACATTCGGTGCTCTAAATGTGGTCCCAATATGAGGCCGACGCTCTTTACACGTCGGCCTCCACACAACAGCAGACAGTGTCCTACCGGCCCGCAGTACTGGCCGTTGGAAGCCCGCGGTCCGTGTATGAAGATTGCAACGCATTGCCATACAACGACATAAAAACGCGGATGACGTAGCACGGCGGTACAGGTTTAGTCAGTAAAAGTTTGACACAGCCCATTTCCTCCTCCGAGGGAGTGGGTGTCCATGAAGATTCCCCCGCCTTAACAAAAAAAATGGTATGTCATGCGTTACATGGGATTTTGCATTAGTGATATTCATAGATAACAGATTTCCCACGTAAGGGACAGAGAAATTATATGAAATTTCTCTCCAGGGAAATATATCTAATTCGCAGATAAAATGAAGCCTTAAAAATCATGAAACTCTTTAAACCCTTTGGTCGAAGTCACGTGATGTAACAAGGAAAGTCAAAAAGGATTTTAAGTTCCACTTTCCCTTTTACTTTAAACAAAATTCAGAGTACCTTCGACCGAGCTGACTTTATGCTTGGGCTTTACATAACATTTTGTTGGGAAATCCCGATAATTTAACGTCCTTCGGATGACGGTTCCAAGGATACCTATCCAGCTGTGTTGATTGAAAAGGTTTGTTTATGCTATGATATTTTTTTCACATTCACATTTATTACCATAAAGAGAACAAATTAAATAACAAAAGCAAATAGAACACATTTCTGCTGATGACGATGACCTAGAAAGTAACCGAATAAAGTTCTATTCTAAATCAAGTGATTCAGTTTAATTTTGCCTTGTATTTACTTACAGCTTTGATAGGATGTTTTCCATTAACTGTTTTTGCTAGTCTTGTATTTGTTGTAAGTTACTATTTGTAAACTAGGACACTATCAGAATTTAGTAAGCCATAGTTAAGTAGCCCAAGTGATTATGGTTGCAAAATTTCATTTGGAAACTATTATTTTCGATTATAAAACCTAATGGTTGTAACAATTTAGTTGTAATTATTAATTTAATAGTAGTTTTGTCTATAAAAGTTGCGCCATTGACAGATAGGAACAATTTTGTGCTTGACTTGGGGGGTCCGAACGGACTACGGACTACGTAAGTGCGTAATAATTTAAACACAGCAATTGACATATAATCGAAATGTAATTTTGATTACCTTACGCGTAATTCAGTATATGCTATAAAAAATATTACGTAATTTTGTGGCTATGATAATTATGAAGTTCCTATTTTTTTTTTGCAAAATAATGTATTTTATTGAATTGATGTCTGAATGTGTACAATAATATACGTTGCTTAGTTTTACAATAGTCAATCTTATGTCTTTGGAACAAAGTTACTTTTAATAACCACACACTATGATGATATGAGCGAAATACAGTCCGTGTAATCATGAGAGTACGCAATTTATTCATTTGTTTAAAACCATCATAATGACGTATAATATCGGTATAACATCCGGTGCTTTGTTCGGAATCAGTTCTTGCTTACATAATTTCCATTTCAAACAAAGTAGGTTTCTGACATCGATAAAACGAGAACCAGTTAGTCCAGCCATTATAGGCAAGAAACACTAAAAATTCCTTTATCCTATTCAGGAGAATGTTGCCTATTTCGGAACTAACTATTTAGGTTTGCCAACATCTTGTACTATGATAGTTTACGTGGTACTTTCCTGATAGCTTATTATGAGCTTTTAGGGTAGGGCTGTTGCTTTTATGGAAAGGGACGCACGTATGCTCAATGTAGAGCGTTCTCTCGCTTGAACGATAAGAACTGTTCTGCTTCACGTGTCCATAGTACAGTCACTACGGTATCTACTAAGACTTAAAACGTCTTAATTATATAATATGTGGGTGTAACCTTCCCTAATGACGGATAGTTAAGTGATTATAATTACACATTCGAGAGACTTGATTAGCAGGAACTACGGTCCAATTTGTTAGTATAATTTTATTGATATGTAAATGTAGGGTGAGCGCTCTGATTTCACCTCATTAATCCACATGATTCTTACAAGCAGGCGGTTCATTATTTACGTAGGTACTTTATGACTTGTTGAAAACCCTGTTCGAATCGTCTGACGTTCTATTACCACGTTTAAAAGTAATAGTATTATGATGTGGAAGCGTAACAGAGTAATACTCAGCGTAGAGCAGCATCTCCCTTTAACACCCACAAAAATATTACTTATGATGTGATGGCAGGAACCCAGGTCCATACTTGAATACTCTTGACTTACACAAGTGTATAATAAGTACCTACTGCTTCCAAAGTTGTATTATTTTATAAGGTTTACTTGATTTGCGTATCCAATCTGAGTGAAATCAAACCACTTCCTTTTAAGCCTGTAGCGCAGATGACCATAACACAAAGTAAAAGTTTTGTGAATAATGTTTATGATGCAACCAATCCTTTTATAGGCTCTGCTATCTATCAGCATAATAGATTATCCAAAATAAATCTTTACACGTATTAATAAGGCGCTTATAATAAACGAAACATATTTTATTACCACTTATAAGGTACCTATAGACCGAAGTTTCTCTGTATAACTGCTTCAGTTTTATTTCCAAAGCTGGTTGTACATCTGGAATTTCGACGTCTTGTGGTTTTATATTTAAAGCCTCGATCGACGGAGTTTTTATTAGTTTTTGACCTCTGCGAGCTCATACGCAAACCAATGGTTAACTAGTACGAGGGTGCAAGCTAAGTGAATCAGCTAGCCCATCGACCTCACTGTATAGAATCGTTGAGTCAAGGAGACCACGCCTCGCTTGCACCGATTCTGGTTTTTAAGACACACAGGCGAAAAGTGTGGACAATAATTATAATTCAATGACTTTTATTTTTACAAGAAAATACCCATGTGTCTATCTTGTGGAGACCTATGTCCGGTAGTGGACGAATATGGACTGAAGAAGATATCTTTATTTTAATTTTTCGTTCATATTTGGATTGAGGAAGCTAGATATTTCATGAAAGAAGACTAAACTTTTGGCAAGAACTTTCGCAAAATTTATGTTTTTACTTAATGTCTGTCATTTATTATCACGTAACCGCTACAGTTACAAAGGTGAACATGAATACTTTATTGGACTGAAATACATTCTCTTGTTTTCACCTACATTGTTTTCTTAAGGTATTTTTTATTACTTCAAGGGTTATCCATCATTCTTATTATAAATAATCTTGTACAACGGTTTTGGTGTAGGCTCAAAAGCAAGGATGCTGTACCACCCACATCGTTGTACATATTTATCTCTTAACGTCATTATCATTGTATGGGAATGTCAATCAGACTTAGAACAATGAGAGATCATAACGAGGATTAATTCATATGCGTATGAAGTGTAAATGCATGGTAATTATAATATACCTTGAGATTTCAATTTTGCATATTTGTTGGTAGAATTCAAAATGGAAGCTCTAACATAAAGTAGATTTTTCACGTAGTTTAATAACTTTTAACGTCTGATGAACATCAAATCTATTTAGATTTATTGATGGCAATGCTTACGACCTTTTTGCTCAACTAAAAGTAAGATGGACGCTGTGACCGTATTTACGTCAATTCAACTCAGCAATGCCTACCATTGTTAGCTCCGTGATGCTTTAAGAAATCACCAAGGCTGTTGCTTAGCAACCGTTGCTTTTTTTTCGAAACAGTAGGTCACAGTTTACAACACGATACGGTTTGATGGATTGACATGCGACCGGTGTTTGTCTAGATAAGTTCGATGTTTAAATTGAAAGTAGATTGTTTTAAGTTGTTTTTTCTAAATTTTCTGTTTGTGTGTATACAACCTGTTTAGTTATTGCCTATGCTTTTGTACATGTTTATTCTTAAACTGTTTTTAAAGGCATTCATGTTATGCCTAAAAATGTAGCAATTGTGTGACTTAAGCTGTTCTAAATTTGTGTTTTTAGGATGTCACCTAAACAAATCTATTACCAAAGAGGCAAAGACCATGCGAAAATCCATTAAAGTTTGCAATACTTGTTCTATTATTACCTTGTGAACGATTGTTTAAAGTCAAAGCTTAATTTTTATTATAAAACAATAACAATGGACTAGGTTCTGGTAAAGTTCACATCCGTCAAGGCAAACTTACGAGATAATTGATAATTGCTTGGGCGGAGAAGATGTTGATGTAAATCGCGTTTAGCAATTGCTTTATTAACGAAATTTATGAGGTTCGTTCCTTAAAACAATACAATTTATGTGACTGGCACTTTTTTAATCTAATTAAACAATACGCTTCCTCTTCTATTTTACTTCACAATGTTTTTTAAGTCGAAGGTCTAAGTCTCCAAGTCTAAGTAGTTGAGGTCTTTGCTTGCGAAACTTTATTTAATAAAATTGGTGTCTAAAATAATATTTATAACAACACATAATGCTTGCAAAGCCGGTATTTGTTTGAAAAAAAACAGCAATTTATTTGAAATGCTAAAAATACACAGTAAAATAAATTTAATTCATTACTAAAATAATTAAATGCTTAATTATTCTCTTGCAACTCATGTTCACAGTAACATGCCCGTTTTTTACCAGTTTATTTAATTTGTGTGTTAATTTACCAAAAATAAGAATAAAATTGTCTAGAAAAAATTGAGTAAATATCCTTTGCAACTAATTTCTTGTAGATGTTCCTGATTACTAAAATTTTCTAGCAATTTGAACAAAACTTGAAGCCCTACCTATGGTGTTGTGTTGAAAACGTTTACAATAGGTCGAGCACGCGGGTTGAATGTCGCGGTGATCACGCGCTATGCGCAGGCGCAGATTCTTATGCAGCTTTACCGTAGATTCCTTTGTTTTTATTTCCTTCCTTTATCGAATATTTTGAGAATATTATTATTCTTTTTTAGACTCAATGTTTGCACTACTTCTTAAAAATAAGAGAGATAAGTGACTTGTTTATTACATTCGAAAATGGTTTTGATGTGTGGTGTATCGTTAAAATCCTTACATCACACCAGTATCTAAGTAGGTAAGTAAATATATTGAAATTATAGGAAAAATAATTGCAGCTTCGAGTACGATTAGTGTTAATTTTCTAATTATCCGGTTTCATTTAATTATCTCCTTGTTAGATCTAATTTATTTTGTTTAGTAGAATCGAGCAATAGGAACAAGAGAAAGGTCATTTTCTAACCTTGTTTCTGTATCTTTTTATTTTTATTCTATAAAATATGTCAATTAGGTGGTCTATTGTGTACCTATAAATTGGAATTATGGGTATCGGGTAGCATAGCCTTATACCAAGCAAGAGGTAACCGAATATTTTTAGACGTACATTTAATTTGTCTTGGAACTAAATAAGGTAAACGATCATACAATGGAGAATCTAAATCGTGTTGTGTAAATAAACGACTAATTTTGGTGGTAGGTACCTATGTTTGATTTGGTAATTTTTATTATTGGTTTTAGTTGCGTTTGATTTTTAAATCTAGTTTTGATATGATACAAAAAGACTAGGAATACTTTGGTGTGTTTACCTAACCTACCTTTTTCTTTAAGTTACCAGCGGAGTTATTTAATTCATCACGTGACTGCAAACTGTGACAGTGACCTTAAGGCGTACATATTTTTTAGTTTTTGATCGTCGACCTTCTGTTAATTAAAAATCTTTGGTGGGAAAAAATGTTTCAGATATTTTTACTTTTAATAATTATTTTATTTCATTGCCGTACCCTTCCACGCATTCTGGAATCGTGTTATCGTTTATTTGTATACAGTATGTAAGAATTTATTTATGACATATTGCTTGTAATGTTAAGCGTGGTGTGAAATATGTAATATTAATAACATTACTGGGGAATATTACGCATGCCGTAAGAAATATTAATAGTATTTTGGTGTTTCTATAGACCTACCACCATCTCTTAAAATATGGATACTACATTTGTGTATGCGAGATGCCGTTCTGCACACAACAGTCATACAGAGACGAGGTGGTAGGAGATACACGATAAACCGCCGTAATTATTTCAGGCAGTAAATAAGAACAAAACAAGAGAACGTAGTACAAACTGCGTGAGCGTGTCGTTCATTCAAGATTATTTATCGGGTCATTGTGAAGCTCACGAAAACGAGGTCCTTGAACTATCGGACAAATGTCTACAACACACTGAATGTCAAGTAGATGGCACTCGGGGAAGTCAGTTTACTCAACACAACAGCTATGTAAACAGGACTTGATAGAACATTAAAACACCAACTCGCACGTACTTGATATTCACAGCTAATGATGTTATTTCTATCCTAAAATTACACAGCGCATAATTCGTTAGTTGACCCAAATTCTCATTGACATTTCAATTTCGAGCACTACTAAACAATGGTGTCATGTGTTTGATTAACACACGGTAGTTATTACAAAAATGTGCACAAAACGCGTTATATCGTGTCTTAATCGTAGTGTCAAATTGTTCCGGTATATTTCTGTAAAAATACCTAATCGCAAAATGTGCGTTGCGGAATAGCGCGTGCTTAGGCTTAGTCACGCTAGTTTTTTTTTCTACAACTTTTTACTCTATCTATTGACCTTGGACTAATTGTGTGGTGACTTTCTAAATTTGTAATGTTTTTGTTATTTGCCGGAACGAAAATTTGATATTCAATAGAGTATTATATTCCAGTATTCCGTTACAAATAACCATTTCTATACTATATCGCAGCTGAATGCTTCGTATTTTGACGCACGTTTTATCTTCTCATTAAGTTACTTTTGTTCAAAGTTGATCTAGGTTTTAAATGTTAAAATCTAGTCTTAGCTGTCGTCTTGTCGCTCTTAACGAGGTGTAAGAATCAAGTGAGGACAGCGGATTGCTACATTGCCTGCAAGCGATGGGTCAGCAACCTAAATCTTGTGCAATATTGCAGTTTTTAAATACATCGCCGGTATTTCGATCGATATCAATATATGCGGTGCTGGTTTCATTTGAAGCCCGCTTGTTGTAATTATCGCGCATAATTAATTTATAACTTTCACACGTTGCGATTTATAGCACAGATTGTTGATATTTCGTAATGTTTTTATGATGGAATGTGACCGATGGCTGATGTAGTTAAAAGGCAGAAAAATAAAGAGTCTAAAGACCTATCTACATGTGATCTACATGCAAAAGAAATTTGTGGTAAGCTGCACTTTTATTAGAAAGATAAGGAATATTCTACACTGTCTGGTGTATCTTACCCTGTCCACTCTACTTTGCAAACTATGTAGGTACTTAAAGTTGCATAGTAAGCATTCCGGTTTCTGAAGCAATTTAATTATCTTAAATTCTTTGCAAAAACTCGACAACCTTGACTGAAAGAACTATTTTACTTAAATTCAAGGATAAATTAGTCAATTGAGGTGTGAAATAAGAATTAATTGCAGAAAATTGCTTTGAGAACGAAGATCATGCATAAATCCCAGATATATTATAAAATTTAAAATCACTAGCTATATGTTACACGTATTCTTGTGTACCAAGTAATTTTTGTAATTGCCTTGGATTGAACAAATTTTAAACAAACTAAAACAAAAAAAATGTATTTAAATTAATAAACAAATGACTGAACCAAAAAGAATATGTATTCCGTAACATGAGCAAATATTTTAAACAGTTTCATTTGTTTTAATGCTTATTATAAAGATAAATTATGAATGGTGAATCTGTTAATAAATGTTACCTGGTAAACAATTAGAAAGTGAAAACAATCACGTACAAAAGTGATATAGTAAGAGTATGTCGTGCCCTTGACCGCGGCGAACAATGGCTGGCGTGTTAGACGCCTCATAATTCACTGTGGGAACTTCTTGCTTAGTGATTATTTAGGACACAGTCATGTATGGGTTTACATTTCATGAGTACGGATGGACTAAGGACGGTTGTTAAGTAGTTAGAGGAAAAGAATGAAATAGATGTCTAAGTTTTTTTGATTACATATTGTGAGGACTTCTTTTATTTCCTTTGGGATCGATGATATAAATAAGTAATAAAAATAAAAGTTATTAAAACTTATTACGTATTACATTATTAATATTTTTTTAGTAAAATCGGACCCCTAACTAAATCATACGTTTATGTGCGGCTCATTCAGGAAACCCGAAACAATTTCCTTACTAATGGATATGGTGAAACTTGCTTCTCAGGGAACAAACAGGCAAGTGTCATGTCAATAAAGATTATTATTGTACCAAGGTAATAATCTTTATAGTGACACTTCGTAAAGCTATAAACTATAGAGTTCAGAGATCGCAAACCGTTGGTTGCTAGTGTACTACTGACAGTTTGGCAGTTTCCTAGTGCGTTACACGCGAACACTTGTAACCGTCCCTCAGTTGACTCTTGACTCGTCGTCAGGAGTAACAAACGATCTGGGATAATTTGCTTTGTTCCGTAATTAATTTTGAAACCAAATTAACTTTAAATTTCATCACAGTTGTGTTTGCGCTTGTATGGAGTAGCAAATTCGTCTCCTGTCTAGCCTGTCACTGTTTTTCTATTAAAGTAGAGTTGCTTTAACTTGACTCAGGATCTGTTAAAAGAAAAGGTACCTACATATGTCTTTTGAAAAAAAAGACACGAACTTATAAAAATATTAAGTAGGTATGACAAAATCACAGTTATAAAATACGCCCTCGCCTTCTTGCTCTATAATTTCCTTTACCACATGATTTACTGCCAACAATAGTAGCAAGTTTTTATAACAGAATTAAAGTCACGACTGCGCTACATAAATAAATCATAATATATTAAATGTTATTGAATTTAATTCCCGTTACATTACAATAATTTATTAAGCTAACGAAGCGAAATATTCCATTTGTTGTAGTGACGTCTTTGCCACGAATACTGGCTTTAAAGGCTCATTCAGTAGTCATAGCGTAGGTACATGTCGAGTAAGTTGCTTTACATTGCCGGCCAATAAATATCACTTTTGATAACAAAGGTGCGCGACTCCGCAATGTATAACAACTCGCACGATTGTCGCGTCCTAACGAGTCTCAAGTCTCTTCTGAATCAGATAGAAGTATTTCATGTCATGTTATTTCTATTTACAATGAGTTGTAATGAGGTTTAATGACGTCATCAATAAGATAACTGTATTCTGACGTTTGTTTGAATTGTATGCTGAGATTTACCGCTAATGTCTAGCGAATATTTTTCAGTGAAAGGTGTTGGAGTTAACACGTATACCTTAAAGATATTTTTATGAGCATATAAAAATAAAATTGCAGTGTTACGTTTTTATTGGATTCTTTGACGTTTTATGGCACTTCTGTTACTCATATACACAGAATTCTGAATTGCCATCTCTAAAATAAAAGCCCTAAAACTAAAGGACATACTTGTAAGGTAATATCCAGTGTGCCTTTCCGATTCACTTTCGTTTTCAGGTTGGTCGCTTGTAATCCTTACGAGAGGATTTTAAGCGGATTGTTGTGTAATAAGCTGATAATCTTATTCCAGATACCTGAACTTGCACTTACGTTTTTTTTAACTTTGTAGTAAGAATGGATTGTAGTTTATTAAAGAAATCGAAAAAAAACACAACATTTTTATACCTATATATTCAGATCAGTCCAGCTTACGAGATAACGATCTGAAATGAGGATTTTTAAAGTAAATGACTTCATTATTTTTTTTAAATATGTATTCAAATCACATGCATAGAGACACCCAGACTTAGGACAAGCATTCATGGAAGTATGGCTTACGAATCTCCTAAAATCTGTAGCAGTATTGTAGCTACTCTACAATTCAAACAAATCCAAGTTTAGGCATCCATTGTGCAATGTACTTGTAATTTACTAGAAAAACTACCTTGAACATTTATTTTTACGCTCTAGAAACAATCAGAGTTAGTTGACGCGTATTTCGCATTAAAGGTTGAACTGAACTACATTCGACTGACGTTAATTAAGATCGATAGATATATTATTATAATAAGAGATTGAAATATTAAAGTTAAAATGAGGCAGTAGTTTAGTGAACCACAATGTATTGAGTGCAATGGTCTGATGTTGACGTAAAATAGGTACGTAACAGAAGGTCAGTTTGGAGGAAGAACGGTTTGACGCTTGCCTAAAATATTTAAAAATATATATGTATAAAATATAAAAGCAATTTCTTAACTGATTCGACATACTTTATTAAATTTATGCGTGATTTTAATCTCATTTTCCAATTTTCTATCGATAAGCCCTCAAAATGATGAGCTGTGTCTAATTTTACGGAAATACTTTCTAAAGCAATCTATTATTAAATTCACCGGGTACTTAATAGTATTATCAGTAATTTTATGTTACAAATATAGTAGCTATAAACCAGTGTATACGGGCCTGTGTTATGTTGCTCCGAGGGCTACACCGCTGGTAGAGTCGCTTCAACGTATTGGGCACCAATTATGCTAGTGCCAATTTAATCCAATTTCCATTCATTGACAATTGTAAATAGCATAATTGGGGTCCTGAACTAACAAGTCATCATTTGTCGAAACTGACATTCCCTAACATTTGAAGTTTTTCATTTGTTTCCCATTCCAATGCGACGTCAAAATTGACTAAATTACGGTTTTTTGTGAGTATTTTAATAGTGAGTCATTCCATAAACTTATATTTCTGTATTGATCATGTTATAGTGGTGCGGTTTGGCGAACAGTTAGATATTTGATGTTGAGAATATTTATGCAATAATTCTTAGTCAAACAGTGAGTCACAAGTCACAACAGACAGTTTTACCGAACACTGACATTGTTAGGTTTATTGCACTTCAAATTATATGTTCCTCCTTTATGGTATTTTGAATAATGTAAATGTTAATTTACAAGTATTTAAACTTTGTTTATTGAATAAATCTTCTTTTCTTCGAATTAGTAGAGGAAAAATAGTGTATAATTAATTTAACGGTGAAATTTTACAAAATTATAACAATCAAGTACCTATTTAGTTGTACAAAGATGTAGACAACAAGCTTAGACTGTCCTGTACTTTATCGTCCTATTCATCATAAATACAGGTCTATAAAACCTCTGAACTAGTTGAGTCGCAATAAAGTAGATAACACACAGCTTTAGTATTATGAGAGTTCCTAAGCATTGACCATAAATCCTAAAATTAACTTTTTTTCGTAGCACTTTGTAGAGCGCCTTTATTTTTACACCGATACCATCAGATCCAACAATTGGGTAAACAGGTTACTACAGATCATCAACACCAGATACGACAGAAACAGGTTAGATCATCAAACTCTTACTTTCTAAACCCTACATGAGTCTGGTCGACCAGGAGTCTGCCAGACGTAGGTGTGGACTGAACAAGTCTCACTGAACCAGTTGTCTGGCATCTCTACAAGATTTCCTCTCGCACGGGAACAAGTTCTGATTCCTATATAGGCATATGCTATGTTCGATTGAAATTCCGCTTCCTGATGCTAGCTCGTGTAACCTGTTAGTCGCCTGTTTATAGCTTTTCCTCGCAGCTGTTAGCCTTAAGCGTTAGTAAACATACGTAAGCGTAGAAGTGAAAGATTAACGTCATATATTTAATGTGCGGTGATAAAAGATGATATATATGTATATTGCTTGTGTGTTCCTGGATCAATTCAGGTTACCTGATATAATCTATTAAAGTAAGAAGTGGAACTTAGATACAGCGCTCCACAGCCCCTCAGTAAAAAAGAAGAATCTATTTATATCAGCTAGAAAGATTACATTATGTTTATTATATTAAAAAAAAAGTTAGGATAATGCCGGGTGAGAAAAGTACAGAAAAGTAGATAGAGCTGTGCTATAAGAAGAGCTGAAAAATGTATGAAGCCTTTAAACATAACTGAATGATTTAAATTCATAGGGGACGGGACGTTCTGCTACTATATCTACGGTACACTAGTACCTATGCCTATCATTTTGTAATAGTTTCGTTACGTCGACCAGTAATCGTAAAATCCGTTTTTCTCACGCCTGTCGATTAGATAACTCAAATACGTATATGTTCGCTCACGCACTCTCTTCGTATAAATTTTATGGTAAAATATTGACTAAGCAATAGTAAAATATATTTCACATACTTAGACAAATTTATATTTTTTTTTTACAGAGATATTTTAAGGAATTTGTTTTTCTTTCGGTTTTCCGGGTCCTCTTTATGGACATACTGATTACAACTGAAGTTATGCCAAAGCAATGACGTTTAAAATTATGGCAGTGACCGTTACAGCTCTTTACGAAGGTTGAATGCATAAGATATGTCGTTAGTTTCACGCACTCAGTAATTAAGAACACGACTTTATTATTTATAGAGTACTAAAATAAATATTAGATAAAGAAACAACGAGCCTTCGTAGTAACTATAGTAGCCTTGATTAAGACATAATGTGTTCTATCAGAATAACTTCAAATAAGATCTTATCTAAATGAAAAATATGTTATATATAGTATAATATTTCACACAACGCCATCTAGTCTCAAACTAAGCAAAGCTTGTATTATGAGTACTAGACAATTGATAAACATACTTATAAACTTCTAAATATATACTATAGATATAATAATACAGATAAATAACACCCAGAGACAGAACAAATGATCGTGCTTATCACACAAACATCTGTCCTGGGTGGGAATCGAACCCACGGCCTCCGGCATAGCAGTCAGGGCCACTAACCACCAGACCAACAGGCCAGTCATATACATATTCAGACTAATGTAAGCCCAGTAATTTAGACCAAGCTAGTAAATTGGCCTAATCATATCAATCTACTTATAATGAAGCCGATATTTGCAAAAGCTACTCAACAGGCAATAGTTCGAGCCTTAGAGGTAAACTAGTGAATGTAATCTTATTTAATCGTAGTAATTTACTTGCATACGGTAAATAAGGTCGTATGTCTTCTTTGTTTATGAAATAATATGGAGTTTTAACAAAGGCAATTGTAATACAAGGCTAAAGTTCGATAATGCGATACAGTTATTTCGTCTGCTCTGAAAACCATTATAAATGATTCAATCATTTATTCGCAATTTGAATTGTTAATTCGTTACGAAAAGAGTTTTGATAAAGGTACGATTACGAGTAAATAAAGGTATCTAAATAGGTAAGCTAAGTGTTGAGCTAAAAACATTTCTCTGAGATTATACACGGTGATTTTTTAGTCGTCTTACAAAAGCAGCCCAGTTCATGTATCGGACGTAAAATACCCCTACGCGCAATTATTATTTTTTTATCATCAACTAAGATACTTATTATCTTAGTTGATGATAAAAAGACGAAGAAAAATTAAGCAAGAAAAATCTGAAATATACTCTTAAAAATTATAAAAACGCCGCCGCCCGCGCCCCTCACCATTGCTACAAGGGTCGGACCGCGCTCGCAACAGAGCTGTGTTTCTAAAAAACTACGAATTGCATCATAATATTGAATAAAAATTGCACTTTAAATTTATTCAAATCTCATAAATACCTATTTTTTTATCATAAACGTGTTCTAGTCATTGGATACATGAACTGGGCTGCTTTTGTAAGACGACAAAAAAATCACGGTGTATCATTCGCAACTCAATTAAACTTTAACACTACATATCGATACACTAAGAAATAACTTTCCAACAGATTTCTGTCCTCTACAGTGACATAAGTAATGTCAATTATATTCGTTAATAGTGCAAATTATCCTACTAACGCTAATTGCTCTTTACAGAATCACAAATAATTTTATACCCAGAAATGCCAATAAACATGAGAGCTTTAATAGGTGCTTAAACAGTATCTCACAATGAAAAGAGAAAACGCCTATAGTAAGCTCTTTGTAAAACAAGAAAATGACATAGCACATTAGTTAGATAATAAAACGTAGGTACGCCTTTCATGTACATGTATAAATTTAGTAATATATGCGAAGGAAAGGAGTGAATGTCGAGATTACGAGAATATTTAACTAATTTATACAAACGAAAGCCAATTTTTATGTTATTGGTAATACGCGCGTTAATTCGATCTCAAAAAAGGCGTAGGCTTTAATAGGCATATTTCTGTCATAAATTTAAAGGTTATGAATTAAATTACATAAAACAAAGGATTTATTATCTTTTGATATAATTTTGTATATTACGCATTTATTTGTCTTAAATTACACTGTAATTGCTTTTAAGTACGAGATTTTGATTTACTATGACTGCCTGAACGATAAAGTACTGTCACGAGCAAAATGTCAAATCTATTACCTGTTACAGACACGAGGAAGACGCTTTATTATGAGAATTTAGTCGGAGCACTATAACTTGTTTACGTTCCTAAAGCCTAGTGATAAACAAATGGAAATAAGTCAAAGACGTAGATCATAAATTATATTCAGCTGCAAAATTGAATGTTTAATAAGCCTATTTTTTATGAGTTTGACAGTACACCACACGAGGCACACATTCCCTTTCCTAATTAAGTATAGAAAATTATTGTTCCGCACACATATGAAAGGGTATTTTTATTACTTCCAGATAAACTTCGTTTCTCACACGTTGTACGTAACAGATTTGACTGTTATCAGTACTTAGCTTTCTAGATTCACAGGATTATTGCACCCTCATCTCATGACTAAGCTTAAGTAACTTTAGAAAGCTTGTTACATATTAGACACTCATGCTCGCTTCACTATCCTAAACATGCACAAAATATGACTTCTAAGTAAGAGTGAGATTTCTTCGTTTGTGCGGTTTTGATAGAAAAAATATTATATACAATATAAACATGTTTTTTAATATTGTAACTGCTACGGGTTTAGTTTGGTTTCGTTTACTAATATAAACCGATTATTAGTAACAATATAAATTAAATTAGTAAAAGTAGTGTATTAAGGAATCGATAAACATAATTTTAACGCATCGTGTACAACACGCAGTTCATTAAGTGTTTCCTTTAGTTTTCTATCCGAATTGCAAAAGGGATTATTAAAGTATAATAATTACAGAATACGACACTGTTCTGATTACTTCGTCCGATGGCCTTTGCGGTCTTAATTTCCTTTTTATACTTCCAGTTTTAGATGGAGCAAGCATTTTTAAATTTCAAGCAAAATTTTATATATTATCACTTTATAACATACCGTAGCGTAGACAAAAATCACTTCACATCACATCTTTGTGGATGATTTGCAAACAATACGCAATTAAAACAGGCATTGTGGATGCCTGTAGTAAGTATAAAATCTGCTAACTTTATCGCGGAAACTTTAAACAATCAAAATAAATATTCAAATGACAAAGAATACAAAAAACTACTCAGACCTGTTACTAGGGACGTAAGTAATATTTGTTCCATACGTACATCGGATGCAATCTATAGTATTCAGCTGTCTATGTGACCAAATATAATAACAAATGTTCAACAAAGGACAAACCCTTCAAATTAATAAAAAGTAACATTAAACGACTTTCATCCAATATAAACTTCGCAACTACTTTAAACAAGTATTTATAGTTTAATTTTTACGGTAATACTCTACGCTATTGCGATAGTAATTTAATTAGGCAAGGCGTGTTATAACAACATTGTCACGATGCACCAACCGCCAACCGCAAGCGTGCTTCTGCACACTTTACACTAAACTTAATTCAGCTACTTAAATTGTTAATGACTTGTCGTGTCCCGCGGTTTTGTCGCTCTTTTTTCACAGGTTATAAGTCAAGGTATATCGAAAAAATTTATCATAAACAAGTTTTTCTATATTCTGCAAATTCTTAGATGTTCTGTGTTAGTTTATTTAATTATATTCTCATTATACTACTGTCTGAGCTTTAAAAGAGACAGCGATCCGTTTCAACATTTTTTCTCAGGGTAGACATATAGATAATGTAATTCTAGCATTCTCAAAAATATGTATTAGTTACTTATACGTAGTTACATTTATCATAGAAACGTAAAATTTGCGTCAAGAATTGGGTGACTAATAAACTGGTTATTTTATAATACTTTATTATTTATTTATGTATTTTCTATCATTCTATAAACTAGCTTTAACTCTTCGTTTGAATTTAAATAAAAATATTACGTTACGTTCAGTAAATGTATTTCTTCAAAGCGTGTTAAACTGTGATTTCACGTTTGGAATTGTGAATTTCATAATCACTTCTGATTAAGTGATTATTGTCTTCACGGTTACAGTACGCTTTGAATAGTACAATTCTTAAAATTATTTTCAGTATTTAAATTACAGGCCTTTGTACTTGAGTTTGTTAACTAAAACTACTTAACTGTTGTTAAACTAGTGCAGTTGTAAACATGGTTTATTACTGCCAAGTGAAAGCACAATTTCCATAAAATGTACCAATATTTGGACCACTTTTATTAATGTCTTCACCGTTTGTCAGTGGTGGGTATTTTAATAATAAACAAGGTACATACATATAACTTTGAAAAAGTCTCATTAGTACTTTATAAATATCCAGATACAGAATCAAACAATAAACTCAATAAATACAAGCTTCTCATGATTTATTACTTTAACTTTTATAAATTCTGAAATAAATAAAAAAGTGCAAAAATTAATTAACATAAATATTACATTATCATTGAAGTACGAAGTATATTTATTTATTTTATTGACCGTGTTGTAGTAGTATTTTCTCACAACATTTATGAATTACAGATGAACAATGTTGGATTACAATAATCGTGACATGCTTGGAATAATAACAAATAATGTATGAATGGTAATTTAGTGTTGGCGGAAAAATAATAATGCGTAGATCTAGTATTGATATAAGGTTATTACATACGCCTATGAAAGCAAAAGCAGTAGGCATCGTAGTACCGTTCACTAGAAATATCTCGACTTTTCACTAGTTTTTAGTTTAATTAAAACATGAATATAAGCCAACACTTTTTACTTGACATACTATACATATTATTATATACCGCGAAAGACTTTGAATCATAGTAAATAACCTTATTTAAGAACTCATTCTTGAAAACCAAAGATTTAAAATCGATACTCTTATAAAACAATATAGCATTATGTACCTACGTTACACACATAATTGGTAAATAACTCGTCGTTTCGTGCAAGCTCTAAAAAGCTTGAAAATATGAAACATTACTGCCCACACATCCACGCCCTTACAAGCATTTTTTAATCAAATAACCACCTTTTATGGTGTATTGTATTAAAAGCAGTAACCCTGTAACAATGAGTTACAAAATATGAGCGGAAGGCAGGGGTCGTCACTCATATCACCTTGTCATCAACTGCTTACCTTGAACGCCTCGGTGCACCGTCAAGGTGTTACAGAAATGTTGTTAATCTCTGCTAACTTCACACTCTAAATATGGCAGTGGTACAATAAAGAGAATTATTGTCATGTTTAAATGTATGGTTGTCAAAGTAACATTTATTGAGCTATATCTGTGTGATTTTGGTTTGTTGCTAAATTCAAGTTCTACATTTCGAACTGACATTGGAACTAGTTCCAATGTAGGTATAGGTCAACACGCCAAATACAATACAAGCGACGTAACGGATTTGATCCCCGCCGAGGAAAAAGTATGTTGTACGAATGCTTGCCCTGAGTCTAGGTGTCTTTGAGCTTGTGACTTGAATGATTGTTATCTTCCCTGCGACACAGGTATTAAAATCTCAGTGAGAGGGAAGTTTTATGAATAAAATTTTGGCAATAGTACAACAAGATACCTTTGTCGTAATAAACATAGCCTGTGTTTAATGGATATGAAAGCTCCAATGTACGAGGTAAATTAAAACTTCTTGCTACTAAACGTCATCATGATATTATTTAGTTTTTTAGTAGACTCTCATGATTAATACCGCCCCCAAGGCAAGTGTCATTTGCATAGTCGTTAACACTGATCGATCTTAAATGTACAAGAGTAATAAAATGATCTTGTTTTCAAAAATAAATGTCAAGGAAACTATCACCGTTTTTTAAGAAATTACAGTCGTGGAAGAGATAGGAGCCTCCATACGATCGACTCCAGATGGTTTACGTCGTCTCGTTTCACAATCCTATTCTTTTCCCACCTATTTTAGGGTCGGCTTCCAGGTTAACCAGATGCAGCTAAGTACGAGTGTTTTACAAGGAGCGACTGAATGTCTAGCTGTTACGACTGTCAAAGATGTGTAAATAACAGCCGGGGCCTTCTGCAACACGAAGGACGAAATCGTTATGACATAGAAAGAAGGACCAGCGCGGCGGTAGCTTCAATAGTAGACTGACCGAAAGACTGACACAAGATTTTATTTAATATAGTTATATAAATTGTTTGACTTTCAAGAGTGCCATATACTGGTCTTATTGAAATAAAGAACTTCACTTTTGACCGACCGAATTAAGTGTAGCTTAACCTGGGATGATCAACTTGTGTAGTTGTAGTTTAGTCCCTCGCCATCGCGCTTACACAATCAAAATGGTGCTACTTTAAGAAATGATGGTAGGATCCTTGGTATCTATATCGTTGATGCAATATTAAACTGTATAAATACAAGCTAGTTACACAGCGATCGATACCATAAATGAATTCTTGTAACGCAATGATTAATTCCGATATTTATTGAGTAAGTGACCATCTTTATCGATAGCTGCTGTGGCAACATCCTCGGGTCATAGGCCTGAATTAAATGGACTAAATTCTTGAATTCAATATGGTGAAAAAAGTGGCTATAATCTATGTCCATGAATGTTTTATATTAAATTGACCATTGACTGAATTCGATTCTACACTATCATCAATTAAATACATCAGAAATTTTATTAAATAGTTGTTGAGAATGATTTTCTTGTTCCAATAATATTATTTATTTATTTAATACAGTATGGAAGGCTTACAGCTAAATACAATTCTAATAAAAAACAGTTTGTACAAAAGTGAGCCAATTACAAGCCTTCGCTTATAGGAGATCGCATAGCAATTAATGTTTTGTGAGCAAAAATAGTCTAAGTGATTATTGTGAAAATAATCCAAAATGAAAGTAGTCTATTCGCCCATTTCATGTAAATCAAATAAGGGCGAATCGACTACTAAGCCAGAACAATCGGATTAACCTTCAGTTTTAAAGTTACAGTAAAATAACATCTTACACGTACTCGCTATTAAAGCCTACAACAAACCAATTAAAAAATCTCAATAAACTAATACTATTGAAAGGGCACAACAATTACAAGTACAAACGTGCAAGTCGTGCTCTAGAAGCAGATAGCTTTTATAACAAATACGATTAATTAATTTATGTACGAAGATTGTTTAATTGACGCTCGGACAATTAAAACCTTTTTGATGATACAGGTTGTAAAAAATATGCATAAAATGGTCGGGTTATGTTTTATTTTCATTTTAAATTTTTGTTTTCTTTTTTCAATCTGGGAAATCTTATCAATGTTGCCAGTCAGAAAAAGGGTAAGAAACTAAAAAATTAAAAGGGTTTGAACATAAAACTTACAAGTGGATTAGTCGCCCTTTTTATAAGTCAATAAAATGCGCGAATATATTTCTGGCAACTTTCTTTTTTTTTTGTACGACCAGCCTAAAAGAATATTTTTAGTTATTGTATGTTGTTTTTTGTTCCCATTTCAATGCATGGAGTAGGATCCTTTGCTCCCTTAAGAAAAATATTTTCTAAACAGTTGTTATTGATCACTCTTAGAAAACGTGTCATGTTTTAATTTTTAATTGACTGTTTCTTTCCACGAGAATATTATTAACACACTGTACATTGTGCATAGAAGGCTAACGAACCTAAAACGAGCGCACGAATTACTACACTTTAATATCTATCAATAAAACAAATACGTGATCAAAAGGGCATAGCGTAATAACTATAAATAACTATGTTTATACACATTTATAGGTAACTAGCTAACGGCTGTATCGTGATGTTGAAGCTACAAAAACTACTAACCAAGAAATAGTTTTCTTGTTTTCATCTACATAGAATAAATAACCTTTAGCTGTTACCACGAGGTCTATCATCTCTTCTTATGCTAAGACTTGCAGTGGTGCGAGCGAAACGGTACTCTCTCTCACAAATGCGTCGTTCTCACTTTGATACGTGATTGCAAGACCCGAAATGTCAATATTACCAATGTATTACAAAATACTATACATTTTGTATATCGACACATTATATGTAGTTTATGGAATTGAAAAAATAAACACGCACATTTAATACATTTAAATGATAAAACAATTTGACATAAGAAAAGGCATTGCATGAGTGAGTATTTAAAGAATCGTCCAATCACCTCTACAGGTTAGAAAAAAAGCACAGTAAGTATTAAATAGACAAAGGTTTGCATACTTGTACTTGTATAGGAAAACGTGTAAGCATGGAATTAATTAATCAGGAAGGTTAGTTTCAAATTATAATGATATAATACATTATTAAACTTAAAAAATAAGTGGCCACGATTAAGCGCATTTAAATAAATACTTCACATTAATTTAATGAGCGTAAAAGGAATTCAATCGTGATTGATTGTGTTGTAAATTAAAATGTAGAGCACGTTATTGAAATTTCAATAAAAAATCTGTAGTATAACTACCACCTCCACTTGCCACAATGATTTACAAAAATCAATCATACTGCCTTGTAATAAAGACCTCTTATTGGTAAGTGTAAATATTGAGTTAGAAAAATAGAGTCGGAAGTGAACAAACAAAAGACATCTCAGCGTGCGAGTAGGAAGAATAAAGTTACGAGATTGTGTGAAAAGACAATTACAAAAATTATGTAAGCCAATGAAGGAGATAGTTGCGCGCCTTGAGACAAGATACGATCGATTTACACCTCACACAACGATACCGCATACAAAAGCTTTACGAGAAAAATACCTACTTCAAATACACCGGGGCTTAGTCACCTATTATAATGTACCTAATCCGTTAATAATAACCTAGTTACTACTGCATTTATCACTTCCTGTTACTCTTTTTTGTGGGGAAACGTGTTAGATGTCGACTGATTTTTTGATCAGATAAAAGAAACAGTTCAACACTTAATAATCACAGTGACAGCTACAACGCAAGATTGATTTATGAGGTCCTTCAAATAAGGTCAATGTCATCATTTGTTCGGCTGAAAATATTTTTGTGGTTTTATTGAACAACCACTCGCAATACAGATTGCAGAAGTAGAGATTTCTTAATACATAAACGTACATAAGTATTCTATCGGCATATCTAGGAGTGATGTGCAAACTCGCTAAGTAGTAGCTACGATTCCGCGCTACGATTTCCCGGAATAGCGTTTGGAATCGTGTAATCGAGCGGTGTATCTCGATTCAACCGATGTGCGATTACATAACATGGCGTCTGCATCGTCCAACATGTTCAAAGCGCATTTAAGTTTCACTTTCGAGTGAGTTACAGTTTCGCCGTATGTCGTCCGCCAGTACACGCTCCGAATCGCGCGAACATCGATAACGCTTCGATTTCGGAACCGGTAATCGATTGCAAGCTCTCCAATTTTATGCTAACAATGCAAGTCTTGATTGCAATACTTAACAAAACTCACGCAATTATTTATGTAAATGATATACGAAGCGGTAATTACTGAAGTTTAGAGACTACGGCCGTCTAATATGCGGCGACTTATTAACTGCATTTGTGCGTGTTCGTGCATTTTTTAATAAAATAAACATAAATTATTATGTTGCGAAACGAATTATGAAATTAAAGGAAAATGGCTTAAGCAATAAATCATTTAGACTTTTGGGAAAACATTAAATTATTAACTTTTTGTATCGGCTCTATATATCAATGTAGCAATTAGTCAAAACTACAAACAGCTCTTAATGAAGCGCGAGCACACGAGGATAATAAATTATATGCATACATTATGTTTAACCCGATAAATTGACACGCAAAACGCATGTTCAGTTACTCGTATCATTGCAATTTTGTTCTTGACCCACATTTATCAGCACAAATGTCAAATGTTTGATCCATTATTTGGCAGGGCAGATCGGTGAAAGTATTTCATCACTTAGCGGGTGATTGACACGAGCCGAGTTAAATGCCATTTGTCCAAGGTTGGCGCCCATTGTTTGACGTGTCAGCAACGCCCGCTTCACCGAGCCTGTTGGTAATACTTTAATGTATGGACGTGTATGATACTCATAAATTATGAACGATTTGCATACTCCTAAGTAAGGTTCTAGCGTAATGACTCTATTCGTATGAAATGAGTCTTTGGCTAAGCGTTAGCTTACGACCTTTTTGTTTATATTTCTCAAGATGATATCGATATTTACTGAGTACTTAATATTCTGTTAGAAGTACTTTAAGAGGTACTGTCGTTAAAGACGACTTTTACTTTCTCGACTCTTAACCTCTTACCTTTCTTTAGAAAGTTTCCGTAAATTATTCCTTCATTTATTTATACCCATTACTCATTGGTCATTAAGATCACATTCCTTTAAAAAACACAGTTTAAAATAACAATTCATAAACAATGTATAAAACATTGGAAAAGCCGACATTCCTTTTTTCACGGTCTATGACATGTAGTCATGAACGTTACATTGTATTTAAATAGTCATGCAATTACAATAAAATTCAAATGGGCAGAAAAATGCGGTTTCTTTGCTTAAAAAACAAAACAAACAATCCAACCCAACTGACACTTACTTGTCACATGTGAAAAGATATATTTTGTGTAACTAATGTCGCCTACTTTCTTAACTTACGTAAATCTCAGTTAAAATATTAAAGCATTAATGAAATAACGACCTAATCGACATTGCAATAGAGCGGTATATGGTTATTGAAATGAGACAAGTGACATTAAAATCTTATTAGGACAAAATCAAACTTGTATTAGGATTTTCAGATTAATATATTTGAAGCGATTTGTATTTACATTCTGAGCTTTATTAATTAGAGTTTAACATGTCCGCTTGGAAGTAAAGATTAATGTTCGCTTATAACATTTTAATTGCGGATTAACTGAAGTTAATCTGAGCGAATCAGGAAGTGAGAATGTTATGTCCGTAACATTTAAGGCGAGATGCATTTGTTTTTTATGCAACACGACTTAAAAGAATTAAATAAAAAACAGCAAGATTTAAAACTAAGGCATGAAGATGTATTCAATTGCTCATTTAATCGCGCGAAAATCATTTGAAAAAGTAAAATTGAAAATGGAAAAGTGCCTGAATGTCTTAATCTTTTAATACTTAAAAAAACTTACCTTCCGACAACCTATCGCATTTGTTTTATAAAGGTAGATGCTGGGTGTTGACATTTAGTACGTATTTTCCGACCAGTAATATTCTTGCTCTACATTTCACGTATCAAAATATTAGGCTGTATATATAAATAGTTATGCGTCAATAAACAATCTGCTTAAAAACCGGTTCCATTCAAAATTAAGCAATGAGGTTAAACTCAATTCGTATTTATAAATATTCATATATCTTTTTATTATCCTTTTGAGTTGTGGGTCAACGATCGAATCGATGCATTAATAATAATGACTATTATTATTAAAACATGAACACGTTTTTTTACATAGGTACATTAATTGAGAATCTATTGTAATCATTTGGATTAATTATTTTCTCATCAATGGGTTTACTACTACCTCATAAGTAGGAATGCATTTGTTACAGATGTGGAAGCGAGACAGAGTACTCAAGATAGTAGAGCACCGTCTCACTTCTACAAATGTAGCCGTCTCACTTTAAACATGATAGTAGACGCCAGCAATGTTTTTGCCGTTCTAAGGGTCATTGCAAATCAAAAGGTACACTTAAGATGTTATTAGCCTTTTTATAGGTAATTCTTAAGATAATAAGGATTTATTTAAATCATTAATTTGTAATGAACTTTAAAATGTGATTTGTAAATCATAAACACATTTTTTTATCATGAACAACACTTTTAGCGTTTGCATATGATTTCTGAAGATGCCAAAAGTGGGTACTTTTATTTTTTAATGCTTACTGAATTCCTTTATTTAGACAACCTAACACTTTTGTTTTGAAATAAAACTCATGTTTTTACACGTTACTCTTGAATGCTGTAAGCAAAAATAATTTACCAAGTTACCACTTAAGATATCATAGGAGAACTTGGAAATAGCTTCACTTCAGATCAGCTTAATTTACATTTGGACGCATTTTGTACTAATCCATTCATTTACTCATACATAACCCTTATGTTCTTGATCAAATACATTAAATAATAAGTCCACTTAACCCAACACGCCAGTTTTTCACAATTTAATCATTTATCAGTCTCAACTTTTACCACGCTTTATTCACAAAAAAGTTTTAAATCGATTTACGAAATAACTCTGGTGTTATTAAAAAGAAACGTTGACAATACAACAAAATGACGCATGAAAAAATACGATCATCTTTCATATGTCATTAAGGAAAAAGGTTTACGAACTCTGCGGTTTCTCTGTTTATTTAGCATTCCGTAGGGATCGAGGTGTTTACTTTGCAAGGAATTTTTATCACTTACATCTACAGTGACATGGACAGTCAAGCACATAATGAGTAGTACAGTCATTTTGTAACAAAGGAATAAATTCAATTATAGTAATTTGTTGTCTGAATTCATGTGCTTCATTGTACTTGTGTAGTTCACAGTTGAAAATACATACTATGACTAATGTTAACGATGTTCATTTATTTTACCTGTCAAGATGTCACGTTATAAACTAGCATAAAAAAGCCTTCACGAAGATAATTGCCTAATTGATGTCACTCGTGTTCTCTCGTGTCAGAATAAACCTTTAATTATGTCAATCTTATTTGATGAAAAGTTTTAATAAATACACACCAAAAGTCAATGTAAATATTTATTAAAGGAACATTTGCTCAGAAGTCTTACCCCGATCAAATTACAGGTATTTAAATATAAATATGGCGCTTACTCTGAAGTTATGATGATTACATTGCCTACCTTAAAAACAACACGGTTTATGCCAAGAAGGAATTTAATTACCAGTTACAAACTGAATTTATAATCAAGAAGGTATTAACTTTTGCAGCATCTCTTAAGGTGACGTTTATGTGGAATGTAAGATAATTCATGAAATATGTATTTCATATCATTAATACCTTTTTCGAACTTTATTCTCCTCTAAAGGCAATCAAGGAGGTTGGATATCGCAACCACAAAAATGTTTTTTTTCTAATGTAACGTAATCCGGCCAGTTCCTCTTTAAATTTCGAACGTGAATAGACAAAAGTAATAATTACTCGTAATTAATAAACGCATTGGTAGAGACAATGATCTAAAATGACGTGGCGAAAGTTAGAACTTAGCGAATTATATTTCTAACATTGCTTAATATCCGTGACTAGCTTTTTGTGCATGCATAATCTGGCTTTGACAATCGCTTGAATAGTTGACAATAATTACTGTAGGCGAATTCCAGTATCGCTTATTCACAAGTTCTTACTCAGTATCTACAAGCTAGGTCTGTATCAAGATTTAAATGAAAAGCCGTTGTCAATAGCAAAAAATGAATGATTAAGTAATTTTTAAGGAAATATTACGTAGTAAAATGTTAGTTTGAAGTTAAAAATAATATAAAATATAAAATAATAGTTACCGATTAGCCCACTAGAAATTAATGATAAGTTTTATGGTTATTTTTAATTATAAAATAATTTTTATTCTAATAACATAACGAAATTCTATTTTAATAAAATAAACATATCTGAAGATTACGATACACAAAAAGAAAAAAATGTTTTACAACAAAGGCATGTACAAACTGTTTTAATGAGTATAAATATAAATAACAGTTATAACTAACAAACGTTTCGCAACAACCAGTTTTAAACTAGTTCAGTTTGGGTGTGCTGCTAATTTGCCTAACTAACAAAGAAGTTTGCAACTCGGAACGTAAACAAGGTCTTTCAAATATCGAACGCAGTGTCAATATCTATTTTTTTAAGATTTTACCAATTTGTGGTTGGCAATAAAATGTCTAGATTTTTTTTTAATTATTAGGTATTTGTTCTTTGCGGCCGTGGTTCGGCCTTCGAATGCATGTTTGTAGGTCTAAGGCGAAGGCAAGTAAAACCGTGGCTGTTTCAATGTCGAGCTGTACTCGTTTAGTTTTACGAGTTAATTGTAGAGTTTGCAGTTCATCTACACCAAAGTTTTAAAGAAGTAACGTTTTCCACGTTGTAGTGTAGGGTGATGGTAGTCTCTGGATCTACTGAGCTGATTTTGAAAATTATTTTACTAATAGAAAGCCACGTTGTTTGGGTTTTATATGCTATATCATTTTATTAAATTAAAAATATTGTCCAGCGAAGTTTGTATAAAACAGCTAGTGATAAATTAGAAATCGAAGTGTTAAGTCCAAAATAGTTTATTGAAATTTGTCGATATCGTAATTTTATCATTTCCTAAACACCGTTTTGTTGTTTAGCCCACGCTTACTGGTTATTGTAGTTTCGACACAAGCTTTATCATCTTGCGACGTCTATAAAGCACGCCCATAAATATCTAGTAAACACAACCTCCAAGCATATACCTGCATAATGTTAGTCTTTTGCCGGCATTGAGTCCCCATAAATAGTAAGAAAACATCAGCGCCTTATATGAACTATAGAAGAATGCCTTAAGTAAACTCAAAGTAAGTACTCGGTCTATAGAACGAATTGGTAATGTCACTCAATTGCAAAGACGTATGGTCACTTGCAAAAGTTATAAGTCACTTCAAATGCATATCGCGTCAAAAATAAATTATGGCCAGTCATGTTCAGATTATTGTTTTGTAATGAAATTATGCATTCATTTACCGTTTTTATTTTGTTTATGGTTTTTTGATGACTAAATGTGTCAAATGAAGGCCATTTTACCTTATTATTTACGAAATTACTTTCGAGTTTCGAATGAAATGTATATTCCACATTAAAACATTCATATTCAATTTTAGAATTTATAATGTGATATTTTAAATTCTGACACTGTTAAGAAAAAAAAACAAAGCCGGCGTTCTATCCTATTGTGCCAACTCAAATAAAGCAATAATTATACAAATCAAATTGTTGTAGGCGCCGAACGAAATCTCGGCAATGACGATTTAGGACAATTGAATGGCACGGTACGAACATAATTGTCCATTTTCGATTACATTTCAAGCGTCAGAATAGTGAGGATTTGCCAAATCATAGTGATTGTTAGGATGGTATTGCGTCCCGACACTGGAGTCACGAATTTACGACGTCACGGCAAAACTACGTGTTGAAATTAAACGATAACATTACAAATATTACACCGAAGTTCATAAAATGACGAGAATGACGTCACACAATAGGGTTGCAAGACCTTCAGTCCTAACAGTAACTGCAATAATAAAGTTGCAACACTTGACCACATAACTAGATTAAAAATGTTAAACGACTTTGCTCGTTTTAGTTGCATTTGAATGTTGAAATTAGTGTAAGTGTTATACGTATATGGTGTTGTGACATCTAGTCTTACTAGTACTACGTCTGTCATTTGTACATCTATGACGTTTCAAGAAATAAAGTTATAAAAAATGTATAACCAGATTTAGTAACGAATACCTTGTTGCCAGGACAAATGGGTTTTTGAGATCAGGAAAGCAGTCACTCTATGTAAAAATATTGTAAAACACTGGTACTCAGTTGCAATTGGTTAGACTGGTAGTTCACCCCAACATAGTTGGGAAATAGCTCTGTAGATTTTGACAATACACGTTTTAAGAAGATTCTAACATAGAGCGGGATATTATCATACAAATCGGGCAAAAATCGGATCGGATACGGTCTTGAAAGTTTTACTTCAAATGCTTAGCGAGCAATTGCTATTTGAACAATTTATTATTTCTCTCTACCGGACATGGTTTCTAATTGAAACTACACGCAACTTATATATTTAATTAGAGATATAAAAATAAAAACAGTAAGACTCGGTAATCCCAAGATATGAATTCAATACTTTTAATTAGGTACATGTATAGTTTCCGCTAATAACGGAAAAGAGTAAACAATTTTCTATCCGGAACAAAATATTATTATATTAAATCATAGCCTATGACACTAAAAATATTTATGTGGCTTTCGATTGGTAAAATAATCAAATATTTATTAAAATCAGTTTAGCAGATCTTGAGACCATCCCCTAAAACGTCAAAAGCTTACAAACTTTACTTTTTTATAATATTCTTATACATTTAGAGAGTTGAGCAATTTTTCAATAACGTATGCTATCAACAATCATAATCGTGTATATGCATTTAATCGGATGCATCGGATCTATTGTGTCGGATAAGTGTCAGATACTGTGTTCTAGATTTGAGAATAATAGATTGGGAAATGCGTGTGGCAGGTACTTATAAGATTTGGCATTTCTTTGTGTACTATAACTGCGTCTAAAACGGAACTAAAAAACTCGCTATATTACGGTGTGTACGCACGTACTCTAAACAATGTTTCTTAAAACAGTTTTGATCAGAAACATCTAAAACCATTATATTATTCATAATATTTACTTGCAATACGAAGTGATGCAAGAATTCTTCAGATAGCATTCATACTTTGACACGATGTCACCTCCGTGAACTTAGGTCATGTCACTTGGAGACAAATGTACCTCATTTAGGACCTCTTTCGTCTGCTGTCGTTTATATTATATCTGCATTTTGTTAACACAATAATGGTGCTATTTTATAATATCATTATTCTATTGTTTTATTCGTACTCTGAGTCCTAAACTGTTAGTCTTCTTTACATTCTTTATACAGTACTTAACTGTATATGTTTCATCTTCAGACCTTACTTAAAAGTAATAAAATAAATAATAATTATAGGCCGCAAAAAAACAATTGACTGTACTCATATTCTTGCTCTTTATTAGATAAGTAATAAAAAAAAGTGACACGTGACGCGTGACGAAACGTTTTTCTCCAACGCCGATAAAAAAGATTCAGTTCAAAATTTATGTCGTATAAATATTCGGAAGAAAGTCATTAAGGAAGGAATCAAATGTATAGGTGGGATACTACAGATTTAAACTGCCAAAAAATTTAGTTTTTACTTAGATGAGGTAAACCTCGGAAAAAAGACATAAGCGTCAATTGACCAATCGATCCACTTCCAGATGGATACGCACGAAGATTGACGGTTTGTTCATCTTCGGTTACGTCAAATACCGTAACCATTCCACAATAAACGTCTTATTAAAACCAATGACAATTGTTCTCATGGTATCGGGTATATACGAAAGAGGATGAAAGATTTCGTAGAGAATAAAAACACACGTAGAGAACAAAGTTATATAACTAGGTAGGAACCTTCTTTTATCGTAATCGCCATGAATGACTACGCTAATTAACTATTAGACACGGATTTAAACCTACACCCGATAGAACTCTCTTTGCTTTCTTCATTTGAAATTCGTTTCAAAACAATCGTTCTGGCAGTTTATAAAAAAAAAAGTTTGTAGATCGTTTTTGGCTAACACTGAACTCGCACAAACCGTTTCTTCGGGTTGTCTATGTCTATGACCGATGTCTATGATATCTTTGGTAGCAATTCTCTTTTTAAATTAATGATACAAGAAGCTTCCTTTTAAAGAAAAGTAAACGGACTTTTCTCTTAGACAATGGTCAATAAAAGCATTTGAAGCATCACTTTCATGTTACTTTCACTTTACCTTGGGCCGAGTTGTGTGGAAGCAATGACCTGAGACCAATGATTGATTGCAAGCCTCATTTAGAAAACAGTAAATAAAAAAATTGCATACAAATAAAACTATAGAAGAAGGAAATTGAATCTGTATTTACATTAGCCGTACGTAAGTACGAAGGAAGTTTATAGCTAAGTTTGTATCTACACAACATGAATGTAACAAAAAAAGGATTAAATAGTTAATAAATAACTGACGAGGTGCGAAGTAACAAACCTCCTTAATTGTTTGAAAACTAGCTTGCCTCACCAACGCATACGTGTAAATGTAAAAAAGTTTGGTTGTCATTTAAAGTAGGTAAAACTGCGAGTTATAAACTAATATTAATGTATGAATTAATGAAAATGAATAATGCACCTAACTTTTATTGGAGTATTATTGTGAGAAAACTTATTAAATTCTTAATTAAATTATTATAACACAATTGCTTCGATTTTAATCATCGCATTAGCGTTATTTTTAATTAATGTTGTGAAACTCAATAAACTTAGCAAGACAAACGACCCAATAATAAAATTTCAATCGTTAACTATTAATATAAAAAAGAAACAATACTCATTATTTATTTTATCGTCGTTTGCGCAAACAACGTCAACACAATTTTATCAAAGTATTAATCGATTAGTTTCGTTGAAAAGTATCGATTGGTAGGTATTGTGACATAATGGAAACATTATTGAGTGACATAACCCTAATGCAATGTATGAACCTTAGGATCGTGTAATCGGAATGTGATTCATAACTTTTGATTGCACTCTTTCGATATAATGAGTTTACGAAAAAATAATATTATTTGTAATAAATATTGCAATCGATGTTGCGTTAATTAATTTATGTCATTCGATGTTTATCGATAAAAGTTCGTGACAATCGTGCTCTATCTCTGAAGCCACAGCTACTGCTATCTATGTTTCATTTGCTTCATAAACAAAACACCTGCAGTGTGGGAAAATATTTATTGTTCTAAATGAACATTAACATCATTCTAAAACGTGAAGGGCGAAATTAAAATTTTGAGGCTCCTCCATTGTTCTTCATCGATTAAATGTCAACCCGTAAAAATTACGCCTTCAAGGCCTAATTTTACATCGACTAAAATGTTACAACGAAATTGATCTTGAGATACTATAAATGTAATTGTTCTCGAATATAAATAGCCTCCTTTATGCACCGAAAATATGCGTCAATAATTCGCATGATTTTACTTTTCCCTTTACGAGATTCATAAACAACTGGCTACCATTCAATACCGGTTATCTCCCTACAATAAAACAATATACACTCGAAATTTCTTAAAAAACGAAATTTGGGATACCTTGAGGCCATCCTAATACGCATAAAATTGAAGCAGCGCCGGCCGTTCCTCTCGGTCGAACGCATATTTCCTGCAAAATTTAGCATGTGGTCAAACCAATGGTTTTTAAAGTAAGCGTAAAGCTATAAACGTCGGGGTATTGTCAATATTAGGGTGTGAGGACCGATGAACTGAGGGTATTGAACTGGAGAAGGCCGAAGGGCAATGCTCAGGTAAGGAACAACTTCGAAATCTGAAGTACCATCAATGATTCGAGAAAGACCTTTACAAGAGATTATCATACCAACAACACGACTTATGAGATATTATCGTTCAATTATAATGCATTTTCATTATTATGGTCTCGGACATAACACCCCGCTGCTGCGACAAACTGACAATTCGACGACAGTTTCTGCTCACGCCAGTGCAAAAACAAAAAGAACTGATCGTGGACAATGTAAGTCATGCGAACGTTCGTAGCCTAGTTACAGCTGTTACGACACTATAGAAATGGTAATGAGTGAAGACATTAACTAAACTAACAAAAACAAGTGAAGTTGACCCGTGAAATATCTCACGTGGGTTGCACAAGAAAGCAATTCCGAGGAAGTGAGTGGGTTCATCCGGAGATACGGAGGCTCTACTAACAATGGTACCAAAAATCACCCAGCTTAAACATCAAATAAAGAGCCTTGTGCAGTTTCTATTGTTGGTCGTCCAACGTGGAGGTTGAAGTAATTAAGCAATATTAGGAATGAAGAAGGGAAACCTTGGTAGATATTCATCCAAACAATTTACGAGCATTTGTGTCTGTTGTTCATTTACACACCTCAGACAATCCGATGATACTGAAGGATAATGCTATACAATTTTTCAATTATGGAATTAAGCAAATCGTGAATCAATTTGGCGTTCAGGTCTGTCTAAATAGATTACAATTTGCTTTCGAGACAATAACATCGAACAAAAGACTTGCAAAAAGTCGGTTATTATATACAATGCAATCTAAATCATTATTTCCGGAGAGTTGGGACACTAGATGCAGGGACGAAGAAAATTGAGACTTGTGCTCCAATATTTGTGTTTGTTTTGTGTTGCCGATTGTCATCGACGATTTTCGCCGTTATCAAATATTACATTGTATGACATCTAGGTCAAACAGGCTAGCCAACATAACGATGAATTGTTTCTACTATTTCAAATTATTATGAAGTTATTCACCTGAATTCGTGCAATTATTGCATGCACGCGCAAATTACACTCATTGCATATAAATTATTTATTTGCTTTTAATCGCTTTGGTAACCTCTGCTAATTAAACCTTTTTGGACCAATTTATGAAGACTGTTAACCCAAAAGGGTCTTGATGACCTTTGCAATATGCAATACAGATTTAATTATACTGGATATTTTAACAATTAAATTTATTCCTTTGGTCGAATTCAAAGCCCTTAGTGGAACTAGTTACTGACAAAGCTTTTTAAATCCAAAGGGCTAGTCGCTTGGAATGGCCATCGTAAATGATTATTGAGTAATTGTTAAAACAATAAAAAAATATCGAGACCATAAATATTGATTGAATCAAATAACTTGAACACTAAAGTTAACTAAATAAAACTTTCTAATCGCAAAGAGGTTCAATATGTTTTTTTTTCCAAAAAAGGAGCAAAATTTTTCGATACCCATTGTTTATTTGCAACAATTAATTTTGTATTAATCTTTACGATTAACACCGCGAAGTCTCTACTTTCAGTAGGTCATTGTCACATAAACCGTGCAGACAACTTTATTTACTGTGAAATTAGGCGTAAAAGTTCTTTATCTATTTTGCAAGTAGTTTTCGGCCAGTCCCTTGCGTAAGTTTTTTTCTTTTGCAACCCTCGTTGATTACCTTTGTTCTTCTTTTGAATTAACATCGAATTATCTTGTTTCCTTAATGGAAATTCGCGCACGTTTTCACGAATTGTTTTGTATAATTTGACTGCAATTGGTTGCAACAATGTATGACTATTATTTTAATAATGATGCAGTATTTTTTATTAATGCGTTTGTTATTTCAGGTCATCCTGTATTTATTTCATTTTGTTTAAGGCCATCTTACCTGGGTATCATTGATTGCCAAGATCTTATAGCTTTAATAGTAAACAAAGAGGACTAACCAATATTCAGAGCAGCCTTTTTGTGGTCTCCCGTGGGCACAGCTGTGACAGCAGAAATCAGTAGAAACGTGACGGTAATCCTCGCACTTACACCCATTATAACAGTTTTACACGGTATCCTTTTAAAAATTAAAAACAATTATTTTAATTATAATTCACGGTAGACGCAACTATTTCCCGCGTGTGTTCGGTAACATTTGCGTCGAGATTGACGTGTTCCCCTCTCCGTTAGCAGTGGACGACTAAACCTCGGTGCGGTACTTTCTATCAGCTTTATGCGCAAGAGCAATGTCTGGTGCACCCGCGGCGTATAACGGCGAACGCAGAAGGCTCATTCGAATCAAAACAAAAGAATTTAAATCGGAATCCGTTATTATTCAACATTAGAATGAATTTGAAAAACACAGTTCATAAGGGTGCTACTTTTTTTTTGTGTGACTGCCAGTATTTTTAAAAGTGTGTATTGTGAGTATGATCGACTCGATTTGACTTCTAATTTCGTTATTTTGTTTACCCACGGAAATAGTGGTTTCGTGTTATCTGATTGCGCTTTTCTATTTCTGCTGATAGCTTTGTTAATGTAATAATGTTATAGATAATCTGATATGTTTCGTGAAGGCGGATGGTTCCTGGTATTTAGACGTAACTATTAATACAATTGAAGTTCAATGTGTGGTGAAGTGTTTAGCTGTCTTGTGTTGTTGTTTGGTTGTGTCTTATGATTTCAGGTTTGTTTGAAACATGGTATTTAGTTTTAAAGTTAATAATTTTGTCTGTTGTGATTGTTGTAGAGGCTTTTGTTTAGTTTCTCGCATTTTTTTTTCTTCTAACTACTTATATTTTTACTTTTTGCAGGCAAGGAGTAAGTGAGTAAGTTAAGTATTTTACTACCTATATCTTGGTTTGGGGAGGACAGATAAGTAACATAAACACGTTGAAACAAAACGCGTCCTAAACGAGCCTAGGAAAAGAGCTTTGCAGATGAAACCCAAAGGACTTATTTCCAATATTTATAAACGCGAAAGCATGTAATTGAAATCGCTGAAACTATTAAACGACTTTGAAGTTACCAAATTTCACATCGGAAATGTGATTTTACGGCTATAACTGACGTACAGGCGGACTGATTAAAAAACAACAGCTATTAAAACATATTTACAACACGTTAGACGCTAAGTACCAAAATTTCGGCATTTTAAGTCGACTGACGTTTTTACGGGTTTAATTTATTAAGGTCGCTCCAGTGTAAGACGGAATTTGGATCGTCGTAAAGATAATAACAGAAGGATGCTCTTTATGACCTGTTTAGAGCTTTTCTTTTGCTTCAAGGTTACTGAGGTCAAGGGTGTTATTGCAGGCTTAAAGACTTATGGGTTTATGGTCCAAAGAGGTTTTAGTGTTTGAAGCAACATGGTAAGTAAGTATTTGTATGTGTGCGTAAAGTAGCTCTCCTTTGCTAAAGTGCAGATTTTAAGTTTTTTGGTAAAGCGGATCAGGTATTAGCATATTTTTGGTGGTTGATTTTTTTTGACCATACTTACATTCAATTAACTAAATTTATACTTTGTGTTAATTTTTTGGTTCATAGACTTGTTTTTTTTTTCATAAAATTGTAACAGAATAGCATGACGAGTTAATCTTAAAACCTTTCGATCAACGCGACGTCGTTGATAATACGATATTTCATCTATGAATAAATCAAGTTCAAGTTTATTTCGATTCAAGAATCCTTCGACGAAATAATTTACCTATTTAACACATTCCATTAAAAATAAACACTAATTTATTAAACAATGATACATAAACCTTGCTTGAATAGGAATTTTACACAGATACTATGATTGCACTAATAAGTACCTACCGACTACTGTTGTAGTGAATATCAAATAGAGCGTTACAAGTACTCACAAGTTTTTAAAGAAAAAATATATCTATTAACCTGCTTTTCATGGCTAAGTGCCTCGTAAATTATAATTGTTTATTACCAAACTAGCTTGTACTCTGCGGCTGTTAACGCTATCTTCCCATTGCGTGTGATATTGATATTGCTTTTCTGTGCGCTTTTTTTCCCGGATGTAAAGTCATCAAATGGCTCTTCTCGCTTTGGGTGGAATGGAAGGCAGTGTAAGACTTTTTTTTATTTTATTTTTACTT
Organism: Trichoplusia ni; assembly: GCF_003590095.1. Lineage (NCBI taxonomy): Eukaryota > Metazoa > Arthropoda > Insecta > Lepidoptera > Noctuidae > Trichoplusia > Trichoplusia ni. Next base: position 2,553,450 of record NC_039502.1, read on the forward strand.
TTTCTATCTCTTTGTGTATTACGGCCACGGCCTTTCGGACAATCCTGCTGAGATTTCCCCTAATGGGCTATGTTTCCTGAAATCGGTTTAAGGCACGCGTGGAACTGGAGGCATTTCTGTGAATCACAATACTCTATCTGTAGATCCTCCCATTCATTTTTTAAAATCTGAATTGTTGAATTTTAAAGCCTCGTTTGATGAGAAAACTGAGTGAATTATTGTTAAAAAAAAATAAGTATCTGGTTTTTCTTTTAGTATTTTGTTAATATCCAAAAGCAGTGTAGAAATTAATTAGGTCTGTTTAACTATAGGTCATACTTATAAGTATCTTCTATAAATTGACTATCCAATGCAGAAATGGTGTCTTAAAATTAACTATGTATTTCCTATATTCGCGTTTTACTTACCAAACAATTCTTATTATTTACAATTCTTCAGCCTGACCACGGTTTTCGCTCATTTGGGTTTAAGGTTATAGTCAGAACAATTCTATGTATATCATTAATTTAAAAATATCGTTACAAGTTTGTGATTGCTGTGATTATATTCCAGTAGAGGCGTCGCGTAGGCCGTTGTACTTAGGTAGGTATCTAAGTACTTGGATAAGCTGTGTGTCGAAAATTGTTGAAATCTATTTCGTCACTGGTTTGACAGAAATGCTGCCTCGATTTGGTTATTGAAATGAATCGATACTTAATTGCAATTTGATTTGCACTCCGAAATCTATAACAAACAATAAATTTGGATTTGGATAGACTTTTAATTGCAATGCTTAATGAGTATCTCTTTGCTAGTTTATTGCTGTTTTAATATGTAATAAATGTAACACATGATATGTAACTCACTATATAAATCGCTCTTAAATTATATAAATCATTTTGCATTTTACGTAGTTTGATACTTGATAATTTAGGAATATAATAGATTACGTTATTAATTAGAAGTAAAGAGCTGTATGTTTGGCGAACTTAAATTAAAAACATATTCTTAGAAAACAGAAGTGAGGACAGTTTTTAAGAAAATAAGGCACAATTACTTCCGATTCTATTTGACCAAAATCAAAACAAAGATATGTTAAAAAGTAATATATTAAACTATAATTACAGCAAAGAATATACATGTCAATTATCGAAACAGCAACCTGGCTGATATTCTTACTAAATACAGTAAATACCAACGAAATTGACGATGATGCTCTAGCAATGCCGGCTGACAATCGAGGGATGAGCAATTCTTACCGCCCTCTGTCTTTTATAGCGCACTGCTTTTTTTGTTAAACCAGGTTTTAAAAAAGGAGGTTTCACTAACAATATGTAATTTCACTGTTTATTTTTCACGTGGTACTTCATTTGGTAGTAAACGATCTTAACTGATCTTCTTGTCTGCCGGCTAAAACCACAGGAAAAGTCAAGAACACATACCTACTTAGGGGGCGGAAAAACCAGCCTGCTTTATGACTTGTTTCAGGATGGCATCAGGTAGACTGCGCCTCTGTTATGGTTCAATGCCAAGCTTAACTCGAACATGATAATGTCATCACTGATCATGATGTTTGTAGATTTGTGGAATAGCGTGATCTTTGCACTTCTAGGCAACCTTTTGCAAAGCTATGAGGAATAAATTGAAACCTAACTGAACTATTGTCAAGAGCATAGCAAAGACTATACTCATACCACTAAACTAATGTTTTACACCATACCGTCATTCGCAGCAAAACCGTTGCCGTTGTATAAGCGAGACAATGCAATACACTAAGAATGCCATCTCTTTTTCACAATCAGGACAGATAACTTTATGATAGTGGTAGGGCCCTTGTTATGATAAATTTGCATGAATGTTTTGCCAAGAGCTTGCAACACGCGTAGGAAGCCGACCACCGAACCGTAGCGCGTGTCTATGAAGGTCACTGTTGCGTTACTAATACACTTACTTAGGGAATAATCAAAATATTTTTAGTGCAATTATTAATTTAAATTTTATTTTAGAGATGAGGTATAATTATGTATCTTCGATCTGTCAGGTAAGCATCCGCTTCGCAAAACTTGTAATCTTATTAAATAAATATATAAGTACCTTTAATCAGTACTAAGCAGGTACCTATCTTTATGATCATGAAGTGTTAATTTATTATCATTGTTACACTTATATACATAATACTAGCTGTTGCCCGCGACTTTGTCTGCGTGATTCTCAAGATGTGAACAACTATGAAGTTTAATAATAACGATCATCGCAAAAATGTAATGCAATATTGAAAATGAAACACTTCTTTTTACATTTTAAGCTTGCTTTTTTTTCTAAATTATAATGAATCTGGAGCGGCCCAAAGACTATCAAATGTTTGAATCAAACACATTTCATCGTTTACGATACTATCCTGTTTTAATGACTTTTTCTTATTTAATCCCAAAAAGAGGGGCTTATAACTTTGACATATCTGCCTGCCTGCCTGTCTGTCTGTGACATCATAGCTTCCGAACGAATTGTACAATTTTAATTTAAACGTAAATTATGTGCGAGTGATCGTTAAGACATGTTTGACAAATCGAGCCGTTTAAAAATGGGGGATGCAAGTAGGAAAAAATAACAGAAGGTATAACTCAGTCTTAGCACTTCTGCTAAAAATGTTTTACTTTCGAGGGTTTCCATTTTCTAATTGGGTGGGTTATGATTTTCGAGCACGTCTGTTCTTTGCCCGGCCTACACCTGAAATTGTTAGACGGATTATGATAGTGATTATGAGGTATCATAAAATTATTATTGTACTGTAACCAAAGAGGTAAACCAGAACCATATTACTGAGGCCCCGGTGTCCGTTTGTCTGTCTGTCACCTGGCTGTTTCTCAGGAACAGTGATAGCCAGACAGTTGTTATTTTCACACACGATGTTTTCTGACGATATAAATAAGATGTCAAATTATTTTTGTGGACGGAGCTGGTGAAGTGAGAGTCGGGCTCGGTAACTGTGGATGTTACATAGTGTCATAAGATATAAGATTTTGCAAAATTGCGCCCAGATAAACGCTTTCCTGAAACACGTTATGTTTGATTGTCCTCTTAATATTAAAAGTGATCTTCCTCACAAACGTTTGGAATATTTCCAAAATAAAAAAGATGGTAAACCTGGTGTTTTGATCATGATTTGCCTTTAAATTGCTGATAAATAAATAGCGTGAAAAATTATATCAGACACCCCTTTTTTAAATTGACAATGACAAAAATCTAAAGTATAGGATATGTCTAATTTGCGATGTTACGACAAAGCAAAATACGAAAATAAAAGTGACTTCATGCGCATGAGTCCTATTTACTGTACCAATTTACAAAGAAAAAATACGTATTTTATTCGTTAACCTACCTGACGATCATTGAAGTAAAATACCGTCATCCCTACTGCATAAATGGAACTTAAATAAAGAGTTCATGAGGTTGGTTATGAGGTTACGCTGTCGATACCGACAGCCAAAATGAATTTTCCAGACATTGTATGACGGATGTAAGTGCTGATAGCTACACGCTATTATCAGCCTTATTGGAGAAATTTCCAAAAATATGTTTCTAATCCTCGTCGGCTTAGCTTTGGGATCTCAGAAACTCATTCAGTCTCGTTCCTTCCCCTGTTTTTACCAGGCTACGAAAGAAGAAAATTTTAAATAAGTAGAGATTACAATAAATTGTTAAAGGAATCTTTGGAAGGGCCACGTGTGCGGTCTCTGTAATGGCGGATATAGACCAATCAAATCGTTAAAATATTGAAAAATCCCAGTTATCAGTAGACATTATTCTATCAATAGATACATAATGTCAAAAACCTTCTAGCGTACGCTCTTATTCATTGATAGCTTTGGTCGTACAGATCTTTCACATTGCATACCTATTATGAAGTTTTCTGGGCTTTTCTATCCGAAATACTTTTGGCCTATGTAATGTAAAACGCAAATTTAAGAAAACATTATTTCATTGTTTGAAAGGCTTTTTTTTGGTTTGAAAGTTTATATTTTTGTTGCTAGTTGTTATAGATGAACCAAGGTAATATAATTAGCTGTGTCGTTCAGTAGTTTATTGTTATGCATAATTATAGATGAGATCAATGTGAACTACATGCAACTTTGAGTTGAGTGTCACTACGATTTCTTTTATCTTGAAGTAGCATCGCCAACATTACCGAGCTAAAAACATAGGTAGATACACCTATCGTAAATAAACACAAAATCATATTACGGCATTCCACACTTGAACTTGAGTAATTTTAGTACACCAATAAAAATATAAATAATTTAAGTTCCTTTGTTTCAAGAATGTACCGATTACGAAGTAAAATTTGCATCAAACAATAAAAATAATGAAAGTATTAATATTTTATTTTTCTTTTATTTTAATTATTGTCGCGGTAGGTCTAAATTAGACTTGAAAGAGAATAAAATGACTGATTTTGTGAAAATGATTTACTTTCGAAAAAATATATTATTGCTCTGCCAAAAGTCTTAAGATAAATAGCGTGATGTTTTTTAAGTAAATTGATGACCGTGCTGCCTACTACTCAATTGGGTGAAAATACACCTCATAATTGTATTACACGATGTTACGGGTGAGTCCAAAAATTTAAAACTTTACTGCTCATGCCCCCTGCATAGTAGCGTTATGGTTTTTATATATTTGTTGTATCATGTGTACGATAAGGTTCATGCAAAATTTGAACGAAATATATTCAGTAGTTTATGAGATAATTTGATATTTGTGTATAGATATAAAAGGCTCCTGCTCACCCCCTGTAATGAAAAGCGAGATAATAAGTAAAAAGTATGTTGACCGGACCTCTTGTTGATATTCTCTGAAAATATGAATCAAATCTATCTAGTATTTTCCGAGATCTTTCCGGACATACATACAGACAAACAGACAAACAGACAAACAGACAAAAATTCTAAAAATCATATTTTCGGCATCGGAATCGTTCGTAGACCACCCTCCAATTATTCTTTTTTAAAAATATTCAATGTACAGTTTTCACTTTTCTACAATTTTATTATAAGTAATAGATAATAGATATGCACTTACCTATATTATTATGAACAGTTTGTTATGGGTATAACTAGCTGACGCTTTTCCCACCCAGACCTTGCCTTTATGAGAAGAAGGCTGTGCCTTACAGTGGATAATTCTCAGGTTGGACTCCAAATTATTCCTTAAGCAAAACTTATGTCCAACTAATTAGCTACTGAAGTAGGTTAGAACTTAATATTTGATAATAACTATAATAAAATTTGAATATAAGAAATACGTATTTAGCTTATCTTTTACATTATTGGATTATTTGGAGTAAATCAATTACGCATTTCGATATAAATTCGACGCGCCACGTTCTAATCCGTATAAATCGAATCGTACGAATTAAAATTTACTTTAACTTGAATATTCTAAAAAGCGCCATCTAGTAGTTATTAACAGATATTTATTTACAGTATAAAATGTAGACATTAGTCATAGTACATTATGTATTTTGTAGAGGGCGCTGTTAAAGACTTTATAACTATGCCATCTGTTGTCGAGTAGCAGAACTAATATAAATGTCCATCAAATAGTTTAAACGAAGTATTCACAGATGGCGCTACAATCGCTTAAATGTGTGTGATATAAACCCTTTTCACATTCATTACAGTAAACTTCAAATAAATGTAAGAATTTTTGATTACGAAAAATGATTAAATTTAATTAGTTACTATTTTTCATTAGTCGATATCATTATTTTGTGTTGATCATGAAAAACTTGAAGGGAGTTTGAGTTGAAAAAGAAGATTATTTCATGCTTTCGAAATTACTCAGGAATTCAGCTTTCTTACCAATTCCATAGTTCTTATCTCGATAAACAAAAATATTTTACTGCCAGCTAATTATCAGTCAAATTAAAGGATAATTTGCAAGGTAAATTACGTTTATATTAAGTAGATGCTCAGTATATAATGGTATTTAAATAAACAAAACGCTAAAATCTTTACAAAATGCTAATTTAGAAGTATTTAGTTAGAATTATGGGACCCCTTGTTAATGCATCTCGCCTTGTAAGGATGTCTAATAGGCGCTTATGTCTTTGAATTTAGGTAAATACCTGAGTGATTAGACGCAAATTATGAGCTTATAACCGCATAATGTATGCGTACTTCGGTTTTATAAAGGTTAAATTAAATTATTACCCATCCACGAATGTTAACAGGTAGCTTAACTTTTGTACTTCCTTAGATATATTTATTGATAGGTTAAACTGAGAATTAGTTAGTAATTATGTGTTGTGTAATGTGTGTTTCATTGAACTTTAAATTAGGTAGAGTAGGTATCATATTAGCTTAGTACGTAATAATATTTAAGAATTTAATGTTCATTAACCGAGAACTTATGATAGATTCCTTGAATTAAAGTAAGTCAGTTGGTAGATACTGGATATGGCATTTTTTATGAATAATTATTCTACGAACACTATTCTTCAGAGACGTCCATTTTTTTAATAGAAAACTCGATTTGTGCATACTAACATATCGTTACTCAATTCTTTGTTCAACTAATTGTTGTTGTCAAAAGCTAGTTAAGGGAGAGCTGAAAGTAAACAAAATAATAAGTGATTGAATCAATTTATTTCATTTTATTATTTAAATCATGTACTCATATTTCACATGTAGTAACAACATTTGCATTGGAAATTATGCAATCCGTATATAAAACATAGGTAATATTGCCATGGTATCAGTTCATTAATTCACATACATCTAACGGCACATTTCTATACAAACTTATGTATAATTTACTTATTACATAAATAAGCAACTTACTATAAGGCTAAAAGTCTTTCTTGGCTAAAACGGCATGTTTTACCTTCTAATAATACTCGAGATACATTAAATAAGAGAGATTAAGAATTTGTTAATGCACTGCATAGGAATCAGATTCGAACGTACAAGAATACAAATAATAGAGATTAATGTCAATTTAATAAATAGTCATAGGTTTAATCCAATAAATTAAGATAAATTAATAATAAAGCGTCGTAGTAACGAGAAACGGAAGCCGTATAACAGTTAAGTACAAAGGAACTGAACAGAAGAACTTACAAACTAAAACTTTCAATAAATTAATGATTAATATCTACAGAATACTAAATATCACAGAGAAAGTACCCAATACTTAATCAACAAAACACTGTTTCGTCAAGCACTTCGAATACAACCAACGTCTGTCGTGTTAGAGAGCGTGCGCTTACACACTATCAATAAATAAGTACAAAAGGGACAATACCGATTGTAAAATAAATAATTAGTCGAAGCGAAGATTAATTTACGTCACAATACTGAACTATCTTTCCGTGTTCTTGTTTCTTTTGTTTTTCTTTTCGATCAGTTTGGCCTCGTAGGCGGCGCATTTGGCGTTCTTCGTGGTGACTTTCTTGCCATGCGGACACTTGAACTCGGAGAACCAATTGTTGAGAAGGTTCCCGTACGCTCGGAACGCGATGTAATCGTTTTTGAGGCACTGGGGAGCGTCTACTTTCATCTCTAAGGCTTGTAGACTCTTGCTGGGCGTGAAGTTTTGTTCGGGCACGTTCACAGCCGCCATGTTTTCTTCGATCTCCGCGATGGTGCTGTACAGCCTGCGCGTCGTGTTCCATATCAGCTCGTGGCGGGTTCTGTTGTAGTTGCTGAAGGGATCATCAGCGAAATCCACTTCGACCTTATAAAGCCGATCGAATATCTCCAGGAACTCCTTCAACGATTTGTGTAGCTTCGGAATCACATACGCAAACTGTAACAAAAAAAAAACGTATTTAATAAATTGATCTATTGTCAGACGGACTTAATGATGCATGCTACACTAATGGAATATCTAATTGGAATTTACAAATGATATCAATGAATGAATCCCCGTAACCGCGGTCATTGATAACTACGCTCATTGTGTTTTAACGTAATTACGCTGACGTCACGGAATAACGACGTAACGAAGGTTGAATCTTTCCTATTGAAATGAAACGTCACCGTTTAAAACCCATGTTTTGCATCATCGATAAATTCTTCGCGTGTTTTCTTATGTGTAACAGGATGGTACCTTGGGGTACTGTGGCACGTTTCACTCAATGTTTAAGCACGTTTAGTATGGTCACATTTTGTTTGTCGCTATATATGACGTTATATAAGAAAAATAGAAAACAATGAGGCTTATAGATAACAATTTTTTACATCAGACAAGACTTGAACCTGCGACTCCAGACTAAACGCCCCAGTCGCTTTACCAAGTAGCTTACCGAGGTCACTGACCAAGAACTCGAATTCGTCACATAATCATTGTTAGACGAATGTTACTATAAAAGGGTGTTTTAAAGAAGCTTACATGAATTAAGCGCGTCATATCGCAGATAGTTTACGTCGCGGCATATTCGTGTCGAGGCTGCCGCGCCGTGGGCATTTGTCATCGGTATGACTATTCAAATGACGCCGTTAACACCACAATCGTATTGAAAACTATTTATCCTTCATACATCGCTCATTTTCCAACGAAATTCAACTCAAACTCTTGCTTTAATAATGCTTTCTAAGTGATTATAGTACGAGGCACGACTGTCTCTTGTTTATAACTTTAAGTACGTCTCGAATCTCCATTTTCTTTAGTAAAGACAATGCTAGCGCGTCAAACACAGTTGGGCCGTTAGTGATTTGAAATTCAATGCGAGTTATTAAGTTTCAAGCATTATATTCAATTAATAACCGCTCGCAGAGACTTTACAGACGCTTTTTCTTTAAAAAGTATGGATAAGTGTAAGGTGATCGCATAAATACGTGTAACAAGCGATTTTATTTTGTTTAATCCTAAGTTTGACTGGAAGCCGTTCCAAATATGAACGTTTACGAGTTTTACATTGTCAACAATAATCTCAAATGATGAGGTTGTGAACAATAGCATTAGCTACCTATTGCATCGAACGTTCATTTTGAGATGCAATAAATCTTAAATAATTCCTTCGCTAATTACGTAAAGAATTGTAATGAACTTAGTTGTTGCAGTTGAATGACATAATCGGTGTTGGCATTACTTGACTTATAGTTTATTCGTTAAGGTTGGAATGTTGGATTATAATAACTGTTGTGATTTGTGTACTGTATACTCCGAGCACGTCTGTAATTAACATAGTTCTGTGTTCTAATGTAGAGTTTTGAGAGCACTTGTAACTTTTTGTTTTAGAAGAAGCTTTCTTTAAGTAGTTTGGACGACATACCGATACGAGTGGGCGCCTTGAGGGACGTAGTCACATCGTTGACAAGATTTTATCAATGAAATGCATCATAACTTTGAACATTTTTTTTGTTACTCTCCCAACTAATGTTCTGGAGATTTAACAAATAGTTCTTACCTTTCATTACTTCTTTGCCAATTAAACAATAGATCATTGATTTGAGAAAAAAAATCATTTTTTGTTTTATATCAATCTGAATGACTTACTTAAATTTAAAATAATATCAATATTTCATCTAATTCTAAAAAGATCTTCTTCAGAAATTTACACGAGTCGTTCTGTTTCATACTACACATAACGGCGACATTGAGACAGTTTATGTTTATAGACAATGATGCGATACTTCGTATATATATACTTGTATATGTATACATAGTTATAAGTACACCAGCCAAGCCGGTTCACCTCGATACTCGTAATAGATCGTTCATAATTGTCCTTTAAAAATGCGACATATTTTCTCTGTTTGCAATAAACACATATATATAGATATATATGTAGGTACATATACTTACTAAAACAATAAAACCTTGTAACTTTCCAACGGAAAGAAAATACCCTTTTCTTATAAAGAAGGTAAAATCTTAGATCTTTTTTTAAATGTCTTGTTTTTTTCTTTGTTTCGATTTTTTCTAAATCTGTGCTTATGGTTGGAGGGTACAAATATTTTATTTAAATATCTAGGGTACAATATGTTTTTCATAAAAGCAAGGAATAATATGGACAATTAAGGATTTATTTTTGTTTTTCGGTGCGATACGGTTAACCATAACCGCTGACGTAAATGGTTATTTAATTATTTTACATGGTGTTCATTTATCGTTTAAATTGTATAATACTGATATTTTTTCCGTATTGTGACATATGAACTAAAATAACATATCTAATTTGTTGAAGTAATTAGGTTATAGTGATTTATATTTATTATACCAAATAGGATTTTCCATAATTTGTCACAATAATATTAGGTATATTTTTTTTTTTAAATATCATATTATGTACCATACATACATATTTTAAACATTGATCTCGTTAGCGAGTCAGATTAATCTTTTCATTTATATAAGTCTAAATGAAATAAGTGTTAATGATTTATTTATAACCATACGCTGATTTGAATATAATAATAGAAACAAGACATTTTAAATGACGTATTCACAATTAAATAACCATACAAATATGTCTGCTACATAAACTGTGCAAAACTCATTCATAAAATGAATTTATCAATATATAGTTATATTACAGTATAGAATAACATAAAGCTGATGTGCAGTGAGTAATAATTAGCGTCAATCTTCCTGTTTCCACTTAGTCGGTAATGAATGAACTCATCTCAGCGCTCATTGTTCCCGGAACGTGAACCTGAGACCGTCCGCGTCGGCCTGTGTACGTGTGTCGCACTACGCACTAAACAACTTCCTCTAACGCTACGATCCATGATTCACTGACTACTGTCTACCATATTCCAAATACTTCAGGTCTCATAATCATTGTAAGGTTTGTACTAAGATCCGTTTGGAATGTCTCGCTATCTCCGCCCAAGCTAACTATTATTGACACTCCATTATGAAACCATAAGACACCACACCATGAACTTTATTTAATTCCAGTCGTATTTAGAAGGCAATAAACGATCGATTATAAATTTAATCGTTAATATTTTACGGTTCATAAAAGCATTGAGTGGTCGCAGTTGCGTTTTCCCAACTATTGTGAAGGCGCGACGCCGAAGAAATTGTCGGAGCGAACGATAATAAAAGCGTCGGGCTGTGTGAGCAAATATGGTCGTGTATTAAAAGCCTGAAAACCCGACAATAAGCCGTACGACGCCTTAAAGAGGCGAGCTTAACCTCCGAGACGTGTCGCAGACAAACGCGCCACTCCGGAATCGTAAGTTCACATTCGTCTCACTTGGACAAATAATGTGTTTTTAACATTTCGTGTTGTTTTGTTAAATCGTAAATACTGTACAAACACTAGCGCAGCGCGACCGAGCGACCGCTAAAGCCCCGGCCCCTTGTCACTGTGAAAGCGCACCGTGTTCCAACTTGTGGAATTTCTGCCCTTTATTCAAACACTGAAAATACCGGCCGCGGTCGCTGTACCCGCGATGACTCGCAATTGTGTGAAAACAAATCCACTGCAAATTAAAAAGAATCCTTCCATATTCCTTTTGCTCTTCACTCAAAAGCTTAACTCGGACCCTCCAAGTATCCAATACTTGGAGGGTCCGATAAATTGAATCAACAATATGAACAGTGTGTCCACATTATTCTTTCTTCGAGCCCTTTATTTTAACGTCTCATTTGAGCAGTATTTAATTTTTAAATTGTCCGTATGTCAACTAAAGCCGAAGCGTACAGATCACTTGAATTCTAACGCTTTCCTTTGCCCAATGTCAAATATTTAAATTTGTTAAGTGACCGTACATTGACGGGCTGGCGAGACATACGTAAGAAATATTTAATATTCATCGGTTGGCGTACTGGCCGTCTGCCGAGCACGGCGTTAGGAAACAGTTCGGCCGGCGGGCGCGGGGCTCGTCGAGTGTGTAAGGACATGCGACGCTTCGAATGCACACACTCTTATTGTCTCGCGTCGCATTAACTTTTGTGTACTAATTAGTGGGTGACCAATATGAATACATAACAGAAAGTCTCGAACTCCAGATGTGTGTTCGGTAAATAATAAAGAGAGGCTTATAGAAGGCTTGTTAAATATTGCTTGTGTGTTTTATATTTTTCGAACCGAAACCGGTACGGACAGGCGATGAACTGAATACAATTTTTATCATAATTATAAGGTGTTGTGCTAAGATATACCTACGTGTAGGATGCGTGTTAAGGCATGGTTTTAGGATCGCGTGTGCGGAGCGAAATCATGCGGTGTCAATCTATGCAAATTTCCTTGAAACATTTAACTGGCTCCTTAGTTTGCTCTGCTCCCACAAATGCTAACCATAAGCCCCTGATTTATATATGACCAGCGTTAAATGAGCCCTTAACGTCGGAACCATGTGGATTCAAACAATGTAAATTAACCGATGATTGGAGACCAGCTTGTGTTGGTAATGAATAGTGGGCGGCGTCATCTTTTTTCGAAAGCATCTAGATTAGGAGACGATAATTGTATTTGGAGCGGGCTTCGTGATGTATTTATTTCTTGTTAATTGAATCAAAACGAAACATGGCCGTAACTTTTAGTGAATGATACGTTGTATTGAGAACATTTCAACTTTATTCATAAAACGCAGATTGTGATGAAAAGTGGAGGATTAAGTGATTTAGATTTCACAGCTTCGAGATAAAGCTCTATAAAACACTTAAAGCTGCTCCAATTTTCAAACAAGAGCGGCTTTTAAAATTAAGGGCTTGTACTTCTAGTTATTGCCCTTAAGTACAATGTGAAGTAAATAAACGCGGTACAAAGTCCGGCTACATGTAATTTGGCTCCTCGGAACCTCATTTAGTTGCAACGGTGAAGCCTCGAGCACGGCTAATGTACGCCGAGATCCTTTGTCTCAAATAAAACAAAAATACATTAAAAATAACGTAAAAACATTGAACGGGTAAAAAGAGTGATGGGACGGACCACCACACCCTCGGCTCGACTGATCGTCCGCAGTAATTACACTGTCAGTTGCACAAAAATTACTTCAAACATTATAAGATATTGCGATTAAACGTAACATGTTCCGTATTTACTGATTCAATATGTGACACATTCCTACACACGTTACGACTTGTCTCGTTAAAATTAGCATACGTTTCATTTCAATAAGAAGTGAAATTCGTTTTATCTATCAGATACTAACTTGCGTCAGACAGACCACTTAAAATTATGTTATTATAGTGTACCTATCTATTACTTTACTCGTAATTATATACTTTCAATCGAGGCAAAAAGAGGTGTACAATAATAATTAATCAGTGCAAAAACACTTACTTTGCGTTCGGAGAGGGTCGCGCCTTGTTTTTTGTATGTGTGGAAATGTATGGCGACGAAGTTGATGGTGGGCAGCCAGGCAGGCATCCCGTCCCGGTACTCCCGCGTCTCGTTCAGCACTTTCCTCTCTTCGTTGAAGTACCTTCTTGTGTTTTTTAACTTCTTTTGAATCGTTCTCGTTGCGTTCTTGAAGCGTTCCGCCTCTAAGTTCCTCAGTCTCTCTGCCGGGTCTTTGGTCTGCGGCAGCAGCGCCGGCCTCCTGTGCGGCCGTCGCCTCAGCTCCTCCTGCCTGATCCTCGCGTCTTTGGTTAGTGCTACCGCATCATGCTGCCGCCTCTCATGCCTGATTTTGTGCTGTAACGCCCGCGCTTCCGATGGCATCACAACCATTGCTAATATCACTAGTACTGAAGTAGCTACCAAAAGCTTTTTGGGAAAACCTGGAACAAAGATGCTCTCAATTAACGTCTTGTTTCCGGGCGAATGTTGATTAAAAACTAATAAACATACGATCGAGTTAGAAATTATTATATTGTTGTGTTATCGTTTTTATCTTTATTATATCAAGTGTTTTACTAGATTTGATAACGGGATTCAGTATGTTGAATCGGACGCTGTTTGTATTGTTTGCAATTAGCTCACGTTTTAATTTCGTAATTTAGGAAGAGTCGGTTTTTGATCGCGTTTCATAATTTCAAAGATAAATGTAATAGTTATATCTAGGCATGAAGTTTTTGGGGCGTTTTAAATCCGTGCGGCCACCTTTTTCGTGGAGTCACATAAAAAATAATAAGGTGCGTGATTATGGTAAGCGTTGCTACATACACGTATGAGAGGTAGTACGATCTTCATCTCGGAGCCGCTTTCACACCGACCATTAGCCCGGGGTGGGATGCGTGACACGAACGTGATTTTGTGATCAATTCCGACTTGTGGGAAATATCATGTATTTTTGGGCTCTTTTGTACGAAATGTTCGTGTATGGATATTTGCAGTGGATATGTAAACTTGTCCCATTTCGTGTCGTATAACTGTGACTCTGTACTGTTACTGTTATTAATGTTTGGTGGAAATGGCTTTTCACAAGTTTGCGGTGACATATTTTGACGTCACTCGCGTCAGCGGAAAGCGTCACGCCTATTGTTAATGTTATTGCACAAATATTCATGTTTTGCGTTGTTCGATTTAACGTTTGACAGTTATTGAAGGTTTTGATGTTTCGCGCCGACGCCATAAAATATATTTTATGTCCCAGGCAATTCTGTTGAGCCGATGTTTTCAAACTTTTAAAAGGAAGCACCACCGGCTTTGAAAGCCCAGCTTTGTTCACTTTGAGTGCTAAAACATAGAAAGTACTTGTTGCAGTTTTTATTAGTTGCGTGTGCCTGTACAAAGAATATATTATGGCGACGTTAACTTGGTAATATGGCTTTGATTGTGTTTTGTTTTGCTCTTAAACTTTCTAGTTCTACATTTTGTTTAAATAATGTATCTACTAAATTATTTTTTTAAATGAGTTTTCATATTTAATGAGACGACGATACTGCACGGTCCGCTATACGATAGTCTGTCTTTTATTTAAACTTATCGGTTTTTCAGAACACGAATTAGGCATGTTAGTGCTATTATCACATCAGCTGAACATTACACTGAATTTACACTTTTGTATTACGTCACACGAGGATAATCCGAGGTTTATGGTCAGTGAATCATTAGGTCAATTCATGTCGTTGACAATTTAATGTATGTTAAGTAAATACAGCGTAACGTGACAATGTGATAAAAAATCCATACAAAAAAGTTGACACGCTGTGCTGTGACGGTGATTCTGTTACGAATGTTTTTACTCTGTGGCTATTGTGAATAGTAACGTCTACATTGGCGAGATCATCAAACAATGCTAACGTATATAATTGTTACCGCGAAAAACGGGCATAGACTGTGACTTTTCCATCGTGGGGTTTCCCCAACCATTTGCGATCTCGGTAATCATTTGTTTAAAAAATGTGTAACATGCAATAGTTTGAATAGTTTTAGGGGTTTCTGTATAAAAGATAGAAACATTAAAAGTGAATAGACGTTATTTAGAAATCTAAGGGCCCTGCATTTTATGATTTATCCATAATTCAACGCATTATCAAAGTAACTACTAAAACAACGCTCGCGTCTCAGCATTTCATCATCTCATCATTGGATTCTCTCACGATTTTCAAATGGTAATCCTGCATAGCAATCATTATTAGACATAAAATCTTATACAAACACATTGTGAAAATTATAATTCAGACGACACGACACAACTTGAGATAAATTAAACAATTATCGTTGTCAAAAACAGTAACGTGAGCGGTCAGATGTGATACAGAGAGCGAAGCCTGTGTGTATCGGATGACATCGCGGGCGCGTTTCAGCGAAAAATCCCTTTGATCGATTGCCGACGGCCAGTGTTGAACATTCTCACACGACCCGAGTCCCGCGCACCGCACTCGATACATTGTTCCCTTCCAAAAATGATCATCGACAACGCTTAGACATCGATTTTAAACATAGTCGTACTACAATTAGTCATGTGTCATTTCAATATTAATTTAGACCTGGTTTGAGTCCGTGAGAGTAATGTGACCGCTCAGTTTATTTATCGGTTAACTATTGATAATTCCACATTAATGTTAATAGCTCAGCACGAGTTGTAAAATCACGCTACGTAATGCTATGAAGGAAATGAAATCGTCATGATAATTATCAGTATATATGGATTATATTGATTATCTGTAGTCTGTAGTCCACTTTTGTGTTTGTATATTTATTTGTAAATATAACGAATAATTAAGCTATAAGAAAAAATCTAAATTAAACAATCTGTGTAAACTGTGATTTGATAGCTTTATTATGTTTGCGTTTATTTAAGCTTACCCACAATATGAATGTGAATTGTTTACATTCGACTAGCGAATGAGCCGCACACTTGAGTCGGTAAACAAATAATTAAGACGAGGTGGCCTTCCAAGCTTTGAATTAAAATTATAATATAAACACACACCAGTTAAAAAGACATCCATGAACAACGCATTGATGTAGCTCCTCTGGGCAAGTCCATGTTCATGCGAACAAAATAATCCCGATAAACCAAATCTCGGAAAATCGTATAAGAACTTTTCGATCGAACTAATTGTCACTGGCAGTTAAAATCACTCGCGAACTTTATCACTTAAAAACGAAGAACACAATTTTTGTACATCGATATATCGAAGTCACTAGTCGTAGTATTATTTGCACTGGATTATGAAGTGGTGTGTTGTCGAGCGTGTGTCACCGGAGTGGTGCGAGGAGCGAGTGTGCGAGACCGGCGCGCGAGCAGCCTCCACTCGTTGAATGGCCACCGAAATGCGGCACCGTACGTGAAATAGCCGGTCAAACACTATGCGAAATCCCTTACCCGCCCGTCGGAAACTCAACTTCGACCCTCACGGAGACTTCCTTCGTTCTATTTATTTTTACAATAATTCTAGCATCAATTAAAAATAAAATACTATACTTATTCATGAAGTTACTATTTTTGTTATAAAATTGTACTAGTACTAGATTAGACATAGGTATGATGCAAGTATGTTTAATTACTTGCAATTGTGAAATTAGCACCTTTGCCCTTATCGGGCATATAACTCAAGATCTTATCTACGTAGCAATTATTAATACTTTTACTTCAAGCATAACTCATACCTAATTACAATCTAATGAGTAATGTATTCTGTATGTAGATACTCGTATACCTCGCGCACCTGTAACTACTTGTAGCACTAGGAAGAAATCTATTCACTAAATTGTGTAATGTTCTATAGAGGAATGATTGGACGTCACTTTTGTCCTAATATAAAAATATCCAGGTCATTGACCTACATACAGACACATTGTGTAATATGTATGAAAAAATGTTTCACAACAAACAGATTTTCTTTTTCAAAAATAATTATTCTAAAAATATAAGGGTTAAAACAATGAATAATTATAATTCGTCTCCACGGCCGCCAGTTTCCACATCTTGTGCAAGTGAACATTTATTCGGTTAGACCTCGCGGTGATTCATCGATGAGTCTATCCTGAAGTGAGTTTTTATCGGGCATTCGTCGCGCCGCGGCCGCCACGGCCCGCCACCTCACTAATCCTTGCCAATTTTAATAATTGTCGTGTAATATCCACGCGACACTACGCTAAATATTTATTATCTGTTTTTATTGCGTAGGCGAAGGAATTCTAAAGGTATAATTTGTAAATGTTCTAATCTGCAGCAACAAGTCATTGCTTAGATCTGTCATGTTCGTTTCGTCGTACGATAAGGTCCATAGCTGATTGTTTTCTTCATTAAGACATGACCTGTCTTCTCGGTTTTAGAGTCAACATCTGTTTGTGATTTATAGGCCGAGGTACAGCCTGCGTCGCCCATGATTATAATGCTACGTTAACTAGTTTATGTAAATGGCCACCTAGATTAAGAGGTTGTTTAATCTATAAACTACTTTCGTTTTCTTTTTCACTTGTGATGATTGGTCATCGTACTTTGGCCCGAGTGAAAGAGCCCAAGGACTAAATAAGAAAGTAAACTGAGAGTAAAAAGTGTGTCAAGTCTGGGAAACACTCGTCTGACACGGATTTGTAAGTTCATCTACGTGCGTCGCGGGTCAAACACATCCTTTGGACTAAGTTACATGATAAAACAACTCTAGCGATTGAATTGGTATACTGTGTGTTTGGAGAGGTCTGTGTGGGTATTATTAGTGGCATGTGGTCTGCGGTTTGGAGATACAGCGAGAATCTCGATGTATTTACATTGACACGTTTTTTGTTCCGTGGTTAACAAGGCGATGCCATTGTACGCCCGCTTAGTGATAGTGTCAATACTAGATTATTTGTGCGTGTGATTTATATTTCGAGTGTCGTATTTGTTTATAAATATATCGGGTCTGTTACACTGTGCTTAATTTAAATTATGTCATGAGTATGTTTATAGAGAGTTTTAAGACTATTTTTTTTTAATAAATAATTAAATATTAGGTACACTTCTTTACTCCAATAAAGTACTTTACTTTCGTTTAGAGAAATACACAGTTACATAATAAGGTTCAACAATGAACAATGTGTATAAAGAGTGCGCGCGCTAACATTGACACCGAGTGACCTAGTGCTACAATTATTTTCTCTCGCCGACACAAAGAAGTTTCCCATCGCGATCGTTTCCGACTAGTGACATAATGACACGCCTTTCATCGATTACATTATTAACTTTTTATGTAAAAATATTATTCGTAATTAAACAGGCTTTTCCGGTGCTTGTTTCACCGGTGACTCACGGATTTCCCGAATTTTTCGCCTCACTAACTTTGGCGAACCTTGCCTGAAAGCCCACAAGCCCGACGCATGAGCTCACTATTACTCACGCCGTAGAAAGTCTACGCGTTAGATCCGTGTAACACAAAACTATTCGTCATGTCTCAAATATTGAATTTTAAGTGCTACGAAATCATATTTCTATGCATACCTACTTATAAATAGAACGTGTTTAGTAATTCATTTCATATTCAAACGTCCGTTATTTACGTTTTACCTGACCATTAAACAATTAATGTAAAATAATACGTGAGTGTGTCTGAATGTTCGTCAGGTGGAACTTTGAAAACTCATGCGCAGAAATCGAGTGAAGTTTCCCGCGATGTAAATATTATGTCTAAGATGCAAAAACGTTTTATTTTCGTTTTGGAAAATGAAATGATGGAAAAGCGTTGGGCTTTTGTTTTTATAAGATATTGCGAGCGGAGATACGTGTGTTTGCTAGTTGTGAATACATTTAAACTCCGATACTACGCTGATATGTAACAGGTTGTTTTTAGCAAATATAATCCATCTATCCGTCAACCGCGGCGTCCGTTACGTCTCTTATGAAGATTTGTTTCTCTGTTTAAAAAATGTAGCACTAAAATTACCGATAAAAGGTTTGCCATTGCTGTGTAAATAGTGTTGTGTTGTTGAAATCTAAAGTGCTCTGTTATGATAGTGACCTGAATAAAGGTGGAAACAGACATCATTCTAAATGTTCCAAGATCAAGTTCGCAGCTGGATGGGCTTAACATCGAAAGAGTTAAATGATTTGTAGCGTTTGCTTTGTCGTCTTGAGGTTATTATTTACTTATACCGAAGATAATTCACCGTGAAATTCCTTTACCAACATAGTTTCTGCTAATTTAAGTTTACCGTAAACTTGACTAGCTTCCGCGACGGAGTCCGCCTGCGGCTGCCTATGCATTGCCAATACGCGAAATGGCATTGTTTGCGAGCCACAATATAAATCACACGTTTGTGAACAATTCGAAAGCTTTTACTCATTGTGCACGTACCCTTAACCCCTTTCGCGCCGCAGCCTAAAACTAATCTACACTACGTTGTCCAGAAACTTACAGTACGCGAATTCTGAGAAGGGATGTTTCTTACACTGTGTCCTTAATATTGAATAAGGCAATTTGGCGTAGAAGAAAAGTGTATGGTTGTAACGTATGCGGTCATAGGCAGGTCGAGTTTGTGTATAATTCATAACCGATGCTATTGGTTGTTGTGGCTGGGTTTAAATAGAATAAACACAAGATTTAGTATCAATGTTCGTATTATTTATCAACATGTACATAATTGAATGACAGCCAGGTGTCAGCTTTAGTTCATCGATGTGTGTAAGTGAAACTTTTTGAAAGCTTTTTTACCTTGAGATTTAAAATAATAAACTGTTTTAAATTCTACGTCTATGTTGCACGTTTCGGAGGCAATTACTCTATGACTAACAAACAATTGAGGTAACCGATTTACTTTATCTACGCGACTGTGAAGACTTACTGCGTTCTGAGATGGTTATTAAAACATTATTTATGATAATTTGGTAGCACAATCATGTACCTATTTAATATAAATATTGGCGCGGATTTCCGCTTTTGATATCGTATTGAGTACATTGTATACTTCAGACGTGTGTTAGGTCGCATTTCTTTTACTTAGATAAGTGAGATGTGTTATACAATACACATAATGAGTAATCGCGAGACAGAATAAGTCATTTCCTTGTGTTATCACTGCAACTCTGTGGATGTTTCAACGAATAGAAAGTGATGTAAGTTTACTTCCGTTTCAGGTATTATTAGGTCACCGAATTACGTGTTCTGTACTGATATAATATGTCAATTTTATTGTCACGGATAAGATCATGTTTCAAATTTCTTTTTTGTTTTATTTACAGTAAAAAAATGATTTTATAGAAATTTCGTTACTGTTTTCTATTATGATAAATAAATAGTATTTAGAAATGTTTAATTTATTGATTTATATTTAAAAGTTATAATTAATTTCTAAAAATTACTTACTTAATTTCAAAGTATATCCTTGTCTCCTTGAGGAACATCCATTGCAGCAATTGCACATATCGATTAAATTACTCATTATTTTATCACAGATAATAAATAAAAAAAAATCTTTGGCATGAACTGTCACAACTGTCACTCAACAAAACACAATCACTTCACAATTCAAATTCAGAACAGGTGTAAACAGTTGCGTTCGAAACTTCGAACGTTGCAATAAATACGGGCGTGATTAAGCGCGTTCAGGACGACCGGCCGGTTATGTTCAGTTCGCCGCGTTACAAGTAATGTGTGTCCTGAACGGTTTTCCACGGCTTTTATGTGGCCGGTCCGCGCTCCCGTGATAAAGGGTGCAAAAAACCGATTGTTTAATTTAGAGGGCCCGCCTTGCGCCATTACGTCACGGATAAGACGTAGATAGCGTTTGGTACGTAAACGAACACATGCTCTTGCGTAATAGCTTGATCAAATAAATACACGTGGCCGCACATTCGGGAGGTGTGTGAAAATGGGCCCTGGCTGTGACTAATATATTTTACAACTAGACTATGCAGTTCAGGTCGGTGTATTTTCTAGGTATTTTTGATTTTGATAAAAATATATTGATTACTGTTATGATCTAAATTTGTTTATATTTGATTGTAGCTGATAAAATAATTGAAGTGTAAGTACATATTTAAATGAAGCAACAATGTCAATATTTAGGTATAATTACCTAGGTAATCCTAATTAATGATACCTAAATAAAGTATTTGATAGATATGATTAATAATACTGCTGATAATTTTTTTCCTTACAATATTTTGGCATTTTAATAAGGTATTTTTTTCAGTTTAATTTTATTGAAAATATACTTATTTTTTATAAACTGTTTTAAAATACATTTCAAATAGCTGAGAATTTTAGTTGTATATAAGCATTTTATTATCCGAAACACATTTTTTAAATATTTCTACGAAAGTACTTTTTTTGGAATTACTTTTACATTCAATAAATTTTATGAAACACAATGCCTCAACAAATGCAAAAAAACCGGACTCAAGAAAAAAAGATGCCCAATGCAAAAATAAGTATTAAAAATTAACCATTTTTTCAGAAGACTACTCCTCCAAAAGATGACAACTAACTAATGCCGAGAAAGCGTAACGTCTCACACAAACCCCTAGAAAGTTCTATTTTTAAATATCAAATCGGCCATTTTGAGAATTCGTTTAAATTTCAGGCGAGGGCTGTTCCATCCCGCCTTCACTCCTCCTCCTGACCTCATTCCCAAAATAGTCCCGTTCCATTGGTCGTTCAGAATAATCTCTTCGACTATTACATGCAACTTTAAACTTTATCGTACTGCAACAAACCAAAAATAAGTCTCTCCCCACTTTGAAATGTATCCGTATATTTTTTAGAGGGGATAGCTTTGTTTTGGATCAAAAAAGTTTAAGTAAACAAAAAAGTTTTCTTTAGAAGATAATAAATATTTTTGGTAACATTTTGGTGACCCAAAAGGTCCTTGAAAGGCTGAAAAGATAACTGAAATACAAAACAAAATAAATAGAAAATAACTCCGTCGTTAGTAAGACGATCGACTTAAAACAATGTGAAACAATTATAAAGATTACCAAATCAAATAAATCAGTCGTTTATTGTAACGCGTTTGTATAAAATACAAATCGCGATTGGACAATGCATCACAGCGACATTAGAAAACAATTAACAGCGGTGATTTGTAAATAAAGAACTGAAAACTTTACCAATAGGTTACAAGACCTTGACACACCATTACATAACGATTCAGTCAGCATGTCACTGACTAAATTAGATCACATGAGGTAACAGGAAACTTAGTAAATAAAATTCCCTTAATCCACTACCTACTCTGAATCCGCGAAACGTTCACATATTTCCTTTTAAAACACGATCAATTCATAGAACATTACATTGTCAATTATTATTGCTAACTCATCGACATGGACCGACGTAATAGTGAATTTATGACTGAATAATCGGAATGAATGTATTGAAAGGTACTGAAAGTCTCCCTGTGGTACACTTCAAGTATAATTTAGAAAAAAAAAACATTGTTACGCCGTGTTAATTTTTCTGAATTAGTTAAATTGAAGGAGTGCTTATGAAGAGAGTATAGCTTGCGGACATTTTTGGACGATACCGGGATGTACTATTTCTGCCTTGGCCGAAATTGCGTGATCACTCGCGTAATCTAAATGCGGTTATAATATAGATTAGTTAGACCCGAAACTGGTCAATAATTCAGAAATATGCTCAAGATCCGCTTCATAAATTTACACTATTCAGATTTTAATCACTCTTTACCAAATATGGGTAAACAATTGATATTTCCTTTGCTTACATCCACATTGACATTTCAAAATTCGATTTCAATTCCCAATAATGTGTAGCTAATGTTATTACCTATTTGTTACATTACAATAAATTGCTATAATAAATTAAATTATCTGTTCGAATGTAGCACGAATTTCAAATCTCACGCACTCCTAGACTAAAATATTGTGTGCGATGTGTGTTTTTTCCACGACCTGTAGCGGTTAAGTGGTTGACATTCTGAGCTAAAGGTTCTGGGTTCAATTCACGCAGTTTGTACGATTTCATGATAACAGTGTCACGATTTGTCCACACAATTTGTAACTAGGAGCTATGTATCTTGAGCCGAGACAAGTATTTTCATTTAAGTTCTACCTACATTTAAAAGACTGTTTTATTATAATTCATTATCAAATTCGCAGGAACATTGAAGATTATTATTAAATTAGTTACTTTATATTTTCTTGCTGGTATTTCAGTGATATTTTAAGATGATGTCTATGTATTACATAAGGTCATCTGCCTGCGTTTAAACAGGGAAGTCTCCGTAGTTGACATGAAAAGGCCGCATAGGATCATAACTTAAATGTATTTTTTATCGGCAATCATTTTTGTTAGTGCCACATAAAGTGTATTTATCTACCAGGTACGTTTATTTATACGTTTGGTTACTTCTGATTTTGAAAAATATTTAAATATTTGTTAATCCTTTTTTATAAACGAAATAGTTCGTATGTAGGGATTTTCTATACACTTTCTTTCCAATGGCTAGCATTATCTTAGCTAACACCCTTAGTCACCTCTGGCCTATTTTTTCTTTTCGTATTCTTGATATTCTTTCTAATGCCAGAGTTTAAGCTGCTCGGCCTTTGGCGAAGCTTGACTCAACCTTGAAAAATTCTCAGGAGTGATGGTTTCCTGACGATGTTTTCCTTCATATTTTTTAGTAATTGATAGATACATAGTAATATGCGTATCTATATAATCGAAAAGGCTTTCGTCCGCGCCTTGATTCGAACTTACGACCTTTTCAATTGTCAGTCCAATGCTCATACCACTATTCTATCACTGCATACGGCGGGTCGTAGCTAGTCAACTGTTAAAAAATATATCAGGTAAATAAATTATCAGATTAAGATGTGCATATAATGTTGACTGTCAAAATGCGACAGGACAGGTGAAATGGCATTATATGTACCTAATATATTATCTGTTTTATGTAACTGGTTTTGCCCACTAACCATAGCAAAGATGAAATATGATAACTATGTAATTTAATTAAAAATCGAATAAATAGATCACAGATCTTAGATAATCTATACAATAAATGGAGATTGTTAATTTTTAAAATGACTGGCCAGCAATAAATGCAGTTTTTAGGATTCACCTTTATGGTTTTTGTATGTGTTGTATAGTTATGTAAATATATATTACATTTTTTCATTTTGATATAAACTTTCATATGACATAAATTTTCACAAATAGAGCTTTTGTAAACACCGAATTGTTTTTTAATTTTTTAAATGTTATCTATAGTTTTCAATGGTTGGTATTTTAGGTTTCAATGTTTTTAAATTGTGAAACAAATGAGCTGCGCATGTCCATTAATTTTACTATTTACTACTCTATGTTGGGTTCGACTTCCAGATATACCGAATTTAGTAAAAGACCATCTTCAAAGATCGATAGCTTATCTAACCTCATCCATACTTTTTAATAGATATTTCAATACAACTTGACAACAGAACGTGTATTAATATGTATATCGTGACCCAGTCGCATTGTTTAACGTAATCATTATCGCGATCATCAGCTAATACGAACAAAAGGCTAGTTATTACGTTGGAGAGTTTATATCACACCGCAATGCAAGATATAGCTTAATGTAAAATATTAATTTTATAAATTGATTTATTAAAGATTATGTGTTAATCATATTGCGAGTATAGGCAATTAATTGGGGCAGGTGTTCATAAGATATAATATAATAGGCAATATTATTATGTAGGAAATGAATTGTATACCTATTGTAATATTTGTTATTAATGTGTGAAACTTTTGGCCCAATAATGTAACACTTTAAACAAAAAATGTTACGTGAATGTTTGTTAAAAAGTGAGAAAGAATTTTATTTTAGTTACAACTATAATAAATATATTTTCCGTACTCGCAACGGTGTAAAAACGCCCTACGTTAATTTATGCACGCACAAAAAGCGTTCCTTTCTCAGGGAATTCTGAATTAGTGTGCGTAATATATAATGCATTCAAAACGCGGGGTTATTTTGAACATCCTGATACATACGATTACTGAGAAAATGTGTTACGTTTCGATAGAGAAATCCCCATGCATTCTTATTGTCTATGCAAATACTGTGTACTGCGGAACATGGTATTTTTTCATATCCGATTATTATAAACGCCGTTCAAAGGTCACAAGTATATATCTATGTATACTGTAGACTGATAATCGAATGCAATTAAACAATTGATAATAAGATATGATTTACAATATTATAAGTAATCATGCGATGGACATGATGGAGCGTTTTTACAATTGTCTTTCTTAACAAGAGATTTCAATTAGTTGACATCAACACGTTTTTATTGAGTCTAAAGTAACGATTACCTTATATTTATAAAATAAAGAATAAGGAAAAAAATGCACAAAATATAGTTCTTAGAAATATAGCTGAAATTTTCAGTGTATATTTGAAGCCGTTTGGAGTAAATGAAAATCGTAAGCTTTCGATATTTTTATTCTATAAAAACTATAGAATATACTAAAAAATCTGGAAATGACATTTAGTTCCGATAAGTCACGTGATTTTGGCCTTTCATCTCCATACAATCTGGTGTTTTATTTTACAGTTAGCGATTACCGATATGTTACATGGCTCGTAGGGCATATTCAGTTTATCAATCAAAGTTAGGTTTAAAAAGTCTTAGTTTCAGATACCGATGACTAAGTCTCTCTGAGATTTGGAGGTTCTGGGAACTTCGCAGGTACGCGCCTAAAGGAAATGCCAAAGCTTTGCACTCACATATTCTAAGGTCGATGAGTGGTATACGTATGTCTATTGTAAGGCTCAAGTTCACTGTAGATGACATGACATTTCTCGCAAACTAAATAAGTTACTTCTTTGTAGCTTAATTAAATGTAGCTAATTATCGTTTCTTTAATTCCGGACAAAAAAAACTTTTTTTTGTGTCACGGAAGGTTTTATAATCATTCCTATCAAATACACAAAAATATCCAGCATAAAGTTAAGCATTCATAGATCACACAAACGCTTGTCCTACACGGGTATCGAAACCGTGATACGTTGCGCATAGTGGATTTTGCGTGGTGGGCTCCACCACCCGTCTATCCGTGTTGTTGCAAATACTTTAACGTACTTTAAAAGAAGGGTTACGAGTCAAGGGTCAAGCGCCCTTAATACCTAAGTTAAAAGACTTTTAGTTAGTGGCGTGAAATACAAAAATATAATTTTAAAATTACAGATTATTAATGAATACTCTAAAGCAATCGGAACACACAGAATAGAAGTTAATATTGACGTAAGGTTTACTAAGCGCGTCGGTCGAAATATGATTGTAATAGAGACGTGCCTTACACCACGCACGTCTAACTCTGAGAATGATAATGACGTCACAACCGATGCATCATAAGTTTATGGGAGGTTAGTGTGTTTCTGGACTTTTAATTGCGACACGGGACATAAAAGCCGTCCCATCTCTTTTCTTTGCACGGTTGATGTATAGTTGCTGACAGTTTTTAAAACGCCAAAATTCTTGGCTACCGACGTAGCTTAACCCACCCCTGAAATTCTCATGCGTGCTAATTTTCTCGTTTTTTTTACGTAGTATTAGTTCTACAGTTCTGTAGTAGATGGATGAGGCTAGCAGAGGACCGTAGAAATTGGCACGAGAAAGGGGAGGCCTATGCCCAGCAGTGAGAGAATAAAAGCTGTGGATGATGATGAACAGTTCTTCATAAAGTAACTCAAAGTATTTCCCCTTTAAGGAAATGACCTTCAGAAAAGCTGTATCTCGATCTTTGATAGCCGAACTTGCTTGCATTAACCTCCTTAAACAATGTTCGGTATCTATGTGTGTTAGTATTACTCTGCCACGTGCAGAAGTGACGTATGCCTTTCATTCAATTTCATACTAGGTAATACGGTTAAAATACAATGCTCTGATTGGCTAAAAATAAGTCTTCAGACATTGTTTTGACATTTCATTGATAAGTGATAAATATAGAATGTACTCGTGTGTGCCCAAAATATATGATACTAAGTATATAGGCATTTATCTTGTGAGTAATTTACAATGTCTCGTTTTATATCAGTAATTTAGAAAATATGTGATTTTTATCTCGTACTAAACGTAATTTATTCTTTTTTTTACACTGATTTACAAAAAATTATACCACAAGACACTTCAACAAAACAAGAGTCATAATTGCGTGCATAATTTTGTGATTTAATTAGTACTAATAAGATTATATACCAGTGACACGCTACGGAATGTCCAGCGAGTTTTTGTAAAACTATTTCTGGGTATCAGTAGATGGGCCGCGCATGTACAAGATCTTTTTGCCGTATAATTAAATCAATATTGATTATGTAAAGATAAAGGATGTATCATCAAATTGAAGCGGTAAACGTATTATGAACGTCGATATTAATTGTAATCGATAAAAAAGTGTTAGACGTCTACACATGCCCAACACTACTATAAGCTACATAACTTAACTTACATGTTTAAAAAAAATATTGTAAATATTTTAAAATATTTCAATGAGTTTTTTTTCATCGTTCCAAATATAAAAATATTAAAGTTCAAACAAACAACCATACAGGTACTATTTACTAGATTCATTGAAGCAACAGTGCGATCTAACATTTTTTTTACTACTTCAGAGTATTGAATTAAGAAAATAAAAGAAAAAAGATCTCATATCACGAACTTCCTCTCACAATAACCTAAGGAAAAAACCTCAAGCACACGACTATAATAGTATTAATTGGTTCTAGTGACAGTGTTACAACGGACTATCGACCGTGGGACCTACACACTGAGCCGTATTCAAATCGCTACGAAACAAAAAAATAACGTTTAATGGAAATGCTTTCCAGTTTTTCCGGTACTGTGAGATCGCAATTCACTTGTTTTAAAGGAACAACATTAGAATAATTATCTAACAAGATGATGCACTTTTATATTCAAATGAGCCTTTGTCCATACGTAAATTGTAATTGTTGTGCTGTTATTACAACTGTTACTTGTATACATTTATTGGACCAGTGTTGGATTGCGAGAATGAATTGAATTAATTGTCTTTTTGTGATCAGGTTTACTTGTGGTTCTTGTACGTAATATGTTTATGTAAATTAACAGGTTTTGGGTTGGTTTTGAAGTTTTCATTGGCGATATTTGCTTGTTACTGAAATGCTTTTGAGGTTTCACCAAAAAAAAATTGATAAAACTTTGGATTTTAAAAGTAAATTAAGATTATATTTTCTGGACAATTAAATTGAAAAAATGATTAAAATGATAAAAATAAATACTGCAATAATTAAAAATAACATTTTTTTAATTATTGAATACTATGCTAGATGTTATTGAGTAAGGTCAAGGTATTGTTATTGACAGCTGCAAATATGTCAGTCTCTTCACAACGCGTCAATTGTCACACACTTGAACACTTTAGTTTCCAATAACTTCATTGATGATTTATAAATGACAAAACTTAATTCAAATTTAGACATTTGGAACTTTATTTTGAATTAAAAAGCGATTCGATTGTTTTCTAATTTAAATTGCGATGCTGGCCACAAAGAAATCTTGGCATTATATAAAAACATATCGTCTTGTGAATAAAAAACTGTAATAGCACTACAACACTAATGATTGTCGGTCGATTTACACTCGCCCGTCCTGTATTTCCTGTTCGTATGTTGTTACGCAAAATTCTTGTACTAATATAAAATTCCATCTGTTTTGCTTCATCACGGCCATTGTGATCCGTAAATTAGTTCTTAGATATTCATTTGCTTTGTTTACATTTATTAATTGTGTAATCAGATAATAGTGATGTGTTTTCACAAGTTTTTGTTGCGCGCGTGTATGAAAGGTCGACGGTTGAACAAAGGTTTGATCGACTAGCTATATTGCGATGATTTTGAATGCTGATTTTACAAGTTAAGAGGATTTTTCTTAATCATCTACAAATTATACTAATTGAGAAGTAGTTTGCTAATTAAGAGGAGGTTTTTTCTTTTTTATAATTATTTAGTTACGGTAAAAAAAAGTAGAAATCGTCTAAAAATGACTTATTTATTGATAGCGTACTCTATTTTTCTTTAGTGAACTCTTATGTGATCTACATAAGACTTTTCTGTCTTTCAGATTTTTTAGTTTCTGTGAATTGTCTGTGTACATAAATTGTTAAATTAATAAATAAAAAATTGCGACTTCAAACTTTATTCTGTTTATGTTGCTATGCGAATCGATCTTATCGTAAGGTAATAAAATGACTTTTACATTGTTAACTATTTTACACTTTATCGTAGTACCTTATTATCTTTTATAATTTAATCAACAGGAATACCCTTTGCTTCTACGCTATTACTGGAAAGGTGAATTCCCGAAAAGAAAAACAGATATTGGTTAATTACAATATCTGACATAAAATGCTGTATTCAAAAAAAGAAAGGTATTTTTTTAATTTTAAATCAGTGGTTCATAGATTCGTAGCTTTAGTAAACACTAGCTGTTGCCCGCGAATTCGTCCCCGTGGCATGGGTGGAAGATTTTATGATTTTAAATTTATTTTTATACCTGCCCTGTTTTTTCACATTTTGCATTGTATCTTCTCTCCTATTAGTCGCAGCGTGATGGTATATGGCTTAAAGCGCTCCTCGTTGAATGGTCTATTCAACACAAAAATAATTGGGCCAGTAGTTCCTGAGATTAGCACGCTCAAACAAACAAACAAATTCTTCAGCTTTATATATTAGTATATATGTAGATAGAAGTATAGATTGGCGATTAGAGAAAAGTATGAAGATATTATGTTACACGTTCGTGATTTAAATTTGAATACTATGAATGTATGTGTTAATCATAGAATTATGTAGAAACTTCTAGAAAACTCCAGAAAACCAAAACTGTTACAATGAAGGGATACCTGTTGTATGTTTTGGAATGTATTATTTTGATATTCATTGATACAAGAACGGTTCGATAATCAGTTTTAAAATTCAATGAAACATCAATCAGGTTGCTACCACCATCTCTTAATATAAAATTGAGGCAGTCGTGAGAGAGAGATGGTGCTATCTAAGACGTTAGCGCTATCTCCCTTTCTCAACAGCAACAGTCTCATTTTATGAGGTGATACTAGACAACCAGCTGATTTTCTAGATGATTCGAGTAACATCTGTCAATTGACACTTTCGTATAGATTTGCGTTTTCTAGATATTGTAATGAAGATCATCGTATTATTGTGTTGCAATAGAATTTTCTATTACTGCATACATTCTAACTGTATGAAAATAAGTTTGTATTTGAATTCAAATGGATCCTTGATTTGGGACATGAGGTGAACAGCTGTGAGAAAGAAACTGAATTTTAAACTGATTTTGAAATTGAAATCGAAAAAGTGCTAATAAGAGATTTATTGTCCCCTAATTATTCCCTATTAAAATCAAACCACGAATTATTTGTAAAGATTCTTTGTAATATTTTCGTTTTTCATTTGTCACACTACGTTTTTCACAAGTACCTATCTAATTATATGGAGAGGAAGTAATTAGAATAGACTCTACTTAATGTTATGTGAGAAGTGTTTAACCTAACAAGCAATCGTGGTACAAAAGTCACCTTTATTAGACATTTCTATGCAGTGTTTACATTGTCTAAGACTGTGGATTAAGGCAGATGCGATTCCAAGTTATTCCCCTGAGGTCCTGACGCCGTGTGAATAGCATTATAATAGCATATAACATTATTTAAACATCCGTTATACCGTGCTCGCTCCGCATAAGCAAGTGACGCACAAAATAAACAAATAAAGGCATGTTTTATGCGAGTAAAAAGTACTCTTAGATAAGGCGAGAAATTGAAGTGGAGTTATAAGATATGAGTAGGTAGGTAATTACACAAGTTTTAAAAGGGGATTCCTTTTGAATTACAAATAGCTTTCTAAAGTAGGTGACGCGTTGTCTACTACAAACTGAATCGCTCAAAGGTAGGTTTGTACTCAATGAGAATTATTTAGACCTGGTATCTACATTTTGATCCATTTACTTTTTTCTGTTAAAGGCTGCTGACTGGCCAGTACCAAAAAAATGACTGACTGAATGATATGACGTTTAAAATACATTTTTTTTTACATTCAATTTTTTATTTTTTTATTATAAAATTATTTATTATTGGGGAGTGAACGGTGGTCGTTTTTAAAATCAGAATCGGAAACCGGATTAAGGTGTTATCTGTCTATTTTGGAATATCACGATTACATTCATTTTTTTCTGTGTCCCATTTTAGGTATTATTATGTGCGTATTAAAGGCTAGTTACACACAGTAATATTATCGATATAGCTTTCAATATCGTCATGCGTGTACAACTTTGCGGTATCGTTCAATATTGTTATGAACTAGTTGTTTGATAAAATCGTCGAAGAGACCGAGTCCGATTATGCCATAAGAATTACATCTCCGAATTTCGATAAAGATAAGAATGCCAAATCATACTGTGTGTGCGATTTGCCTAAAAAATCACATATGACTCAGGATAAATTATATACTTTTGTTGCTACGAGTGTGTCTCTGATTGTCCTTTTCAATTTTTCGTGAACATAGTTTTCAGATAAGATGCGACTGTAAATAAATGTCAGTTTCTTAAAATTTTTGAACAGTTTTTTTTGAACTCAATTAAAATTAAGACGGTAGCTCCAGAGATGGACGTCCCTTAGCAGTGGGTCAACAACTTTTCACTAATTATTTCGTTAGAAATCTTAACAGACGACTTACCAATAACAGTTAACATATAACTGATATTGTTGCTGTACAGTAAGTGCCCAATAATGGGATCTAAACGCCTTTGTCCCAAAGCAAGTCGATTGGGTTGTGGGCGAGGGGCGGAATACCTGTCAATAATTATAATAGGTCCGTTACCTATCATATTGTTCTCGATACGGCCAATTAATATGTATGAAATGTGACCAAATTGGGATGTTTTTTTTGCACGGAAAGACGGTTTCGATATGACCATTTTGACGACCTCTGTGGTCGAGTGGCGTACGCACCGGTTTCAAGGTGTCGCTAGCTCTGAGGTCCCAGGTTCGATCAACGGTCGGGTGGATCAAAAATTCACATTTCTACATTGTCTCGGGTCTAGGTGTTTTTGGTACCTTCGCTGTATCTGAATTCCATAACACAAGTGCTTTAGCAACTTACTTTGGGTTCAGAACAATGTAGGTATGTGATGTTGATAGTAACTATCGTGAGAATGATTCATTATTAAATGATAAACTGCTCATGATTAAGGACTCCGATTGGGTCCGAAACTAGTCGGGCTACCCCGATAAATACGCGTGAGTAAACCGTTACATCTTTTAATAATGTAGATGAAGTCGTCTGCATTATTATTAAATTGTAATTATATTATTAGTATAAGTGGTAATAATAACTTCAGACTGTTTTGATGACTATTTTGTTTTTGTTTTTATCATTGATTTCATAGATTAAATGCCCTCCCAGACAAGCATGTTTTTATCGGTCGGTAATACCGGATGCGTTATTGCGATTTCTGTTTTTGATACAATATAATAGTGTTGTAATAGTGCGTAGTCTGCTAAGCTGCGACATCAATACTGTGAAAGAAGTAGAACGTTTGCGTTTCCTCCATCGCGCGATATATCGATATAAGTTATTTTTATGAATTCAAACCTAAACTCAGCAGGAAAATCGTTTGGAAGTGCTAGTATCAAGCATGTTAAGACCTATCTTTATATGGATATTGATTTATCATTAGAACTCAACAATCCTTAAACATTAGAAGATCAAAGCATAAGACAAGCATTTACTTGATCCATGAATATTTGTAAGTCTGGATGTCTTTGCGATGTGCTTGGGATGTTTGCAAAAACCTCCACAACACAAGGATTGAATGCCTTAGTAAAGGAGCCGTTATAAAAACAAAAAAAAGCAAGGTTTATCCATAAGTTAACATTATCGATCACCTTCTTTATCAAACTTTTTCGATATTACCTGAAATAAGTAGCGTAGTTATTATGGCCGCATTATTATTGGCAATCACCGAGCGTGCTATATTCAGAACATTTTATAACTTGCGATCCTACCGGAAATTGGACAAGGCACCTCGCTCCGAAGCATCTACTTAAATTTAATAGCTCTATTATGTATAACAAATCCTTTATTAACCGATACATTAAAAGCTGATAATGTTATGATAGAATGTGCACAACATTGTCTTTAAAGAAATGTTTTTACGGTTGCGGTTTAGGGGGTATATATAAGTTTGTATTTGGTGTAGGTTTGACGGGATTGTAAAGGCTCTTAGGCGATGTTAAACAAAAAGTAGAGTCTACAAGTTTACTGACAAAGTTCGATAATGATTCTCTAGAATGAATTCCTTACCATCGTATGGCGTTTTGATGGAAGCTTACAGGCTCCTCCCGACCGATAAAAGATCTTATGTTAAGTACTCGTACTTAAGGTATGGCTTGTGACACTGGGGGTGAACCCTTGAATATTTGTAACGGGAGATGTTTTTATTTTTTAAACCTCCCTAATTCGTTAACGTTGCTACCTTCAAAATTACTTATATTTTAATAAACAGAGTAATGAAAATTCGAAAATCTCACCGAATGAACCATCACCATACAAAATTGTTCGCTTAATACATCGCACTTTGTTTTAAAGATAAAACCTTGCGGTAGGTTTTGTTTCAGTTTCTATTTACATTATCAATTTGAACTTTACAAATTGTAAAGACGTTATTTATAAACATGTAGGTATGTTAATTTACTGATTACCTACGTGTTGCGCATTTTTTGTTTTGTTTATAGGGCAGTGACTTAGACGTTTGTTTTGTGGTACACACAAATTAACGAGTCATAAAGTGTGATTTGTATTTGGTATAGTTTGGTAAATATTGCGACTTTATGTTAGCTGTTTGGTTTTTAGTTTTATCGTCAAGCAGTGACACATTTCATTTTTGATTTTGTTCGAGAATTATTTTTCTATTTTCACTAATGTCATGGTGGTCCTGCGGTGGATGTTCGTTCGGAACGCAGGCAGACATTTTCAAAATTATATTATTGTATTGCCTACTTTCTTAATTGTACTAAGGCACCACTATCAAGCGTGAACTTGGATTCAATTTGTTTTAATCTGAAATGACCATCCCGCAGTGAGCTATCCCGTGGTGATAAAAATGCTCAAACCTTCCCTGTGCCCAAAAGTGGGATGTATACGGTTCATAATCATAATAAGTTGTCTACTTTAGTGCGGTTCATAAATATCTATCTTATTTAGCTAAACACATAGCATATTGCAAAATAAGCAAACAAAATATCCAGTTATCTGAAACATGTTTATTTCAGTAATAAAGCCTTGTAAGCATGCCATATATTTAGCATTAACCAGTGTTAAAACTATTGACGCATCATAAAAATCTATTTTTGCCGTAATATCGACACAAAACAACGTAGGTAGTAGAATAGTTCATAAATAACGTTGCCTATTGTTTTCAATGATTTTAACAATTGAAAAACGCGTTGGCGATGCAACTATGTTATGCGCAATGATAGTTTTAGCAAACGATAAATATTGATTGCTTGTTAAGAAAATTAAGAACTTAAAACAGTTATTAATGTCAAAACTTATCATACGCATGATGATTAATAAATTGTACATCTTTATATGCGACGATAAGCTTTAACTAGATACCACAGTTTTAGAGATTTTTGGTTTCGTACCCAAAGAGTAAAACAAGAACCCTATTACTGAGGCACCACTGTCTGGACGTCTTTCCGATACCAGGCAGTATCTCAAGAACCGTGATAGCTTGCCAATCAAACATTTTGACACACGGTGTATTTCTTGCATTTTTAATGTATGGGACAGACATCATTATAACTGTATCATGCATAAAAACGGCGTAGATTGATTCCATTACCCACATGATATATGAAAACTTCATATTTTGAGTAGTCTACATGAATTTTAAAAGTCAAACTAAAATTTTCAGCAATTTCGTGTAAAATATCGATCTAAAAAATAAGTCTTGATAACAAATTGTAATTTAAATTAGCTTCTTCATTTAGTAACCTGCTAATCACTTCTCTACGGTCTAATCATGATAATAGTTTTGCAAAAAGCCTCACGGAACACCAAACGGATTCAAAATACCCAAGCCTTTGATCAAAATTTTCTTAGAAACATTTGAAATTCAATAGTTAGGTATTACCGAGATTTTTATTCAGTGTTTCATTGGTCGATATTTTCGTAGGCTTGGTGTTCTAATAACAATTTGAGGAATGGAGTCGAATCGAAGCAAAAATTAAAAAAAAAATTAAGCTCCGCCTTTGTAATTATTAGTTATCTTTTTCACGCCATTTTTAGGGTTCCATATTTAAGGAATAGGAAAAGCGGGACTTCTACTTCTATTTCTAATACTCCGCTCTCCATCCATATGTCCGTCTGTCCACAAGTTGTATCTCATAAACCGTGATAGGTACACATTCGAAATTTTCGCACTTGACCGGTTTTATTTTAATTATTGGACTATATAATGACGTCAACATCATATCTCGGTATTCACTGCGGATCCATCACTGATTGTTTACTTGGAAATCTGTTAGGTACTACCCATGTTGATAGGACATTCACATTGATTGCGAAACCATTACATTTCTTGTATAATATGTGTTTATACTATTCTCTGTAAAAAAGGAAATTATGAAAATTGTTGCTTATTTAAAAAACGTGTTTGTTTTTTTCTTCTTTTTTTATCAGATTTTCTAAACGCAAAAAACAATAATTTAAATGTCTACAAAGAACGTATCAAAGAGGTTTGATCGCTAAATGGTAAAGAACGGATCATTTTTCTAACGATATTGAACCTCTTTTGTTATTAAGACGTTACCTTTTAGTTTAAAACTTGGCTTTTGCGTTGGAATTGTATAGTAAAGTTTTTCTCTTTACGAAGTACCGTAGAGAGATACCAAAAAGGTTATTTAGTTAAATAGACGTGTGGCATGACCCGAAGTTTGATTATTTCCTTCACACCTCAAGTTATTGCAATATTGCGACTGGTGTGGTCGTAAAATAATGAAATAATGCATAAATCAGCGCGACAACGCATAGAAGTTAAATTAGCTTTCTCAATTTATGTTCATGGGAAGTTATTTAAATTACTTGTGCTTTTAAATAAAATCATTCTTTATTCAATTCTTATTAAAAAAAATCAAGAGGTTCTTTTGGCAGTTCTAGATGTTTTTTTTTATTTTAATTTATGAAATAGATTTTCACCATTATTTTATTATTACATACATTTATACATTCCACGCGTTTTGGTCTACCTAAAATATTTTATTGAAATCTACATTCATTGCTAGTTTCGTTTTGGTTTATATTTCGTTTATAGATAATCCTTGATGAAAATAACCTAATAGAAGGATCTCCGGAACTATCCCTATTTTCACCAGAGGTTCTCCCACCTACTCTTATAGTAAAAGTACAGTCGTGAAAGCGAATAGGTGCTTTAGCCGGTGCAGAGCAACACAGAGAGCGTAATCTTACTATTGATTCTCTCATATCATAGTGTTAACTATCGGGCCTCCTACGTTATTTCATTGTTTCAAATAGTTTTACTTTTGTTTTGTCACATATACATGTAAAAGTTTAAAGTAAACAGATACTATTAGACACTCAGTATTACTGACGCTCCCGTTTTGTCGTTTTGATTTTTCACTTGTTACAAAAATTTGCAATCGTTTCACATGTCTCATGCATAAAGTATTGATAACGTCTATTTTGCATTGCAAAATTTAGACAAGTCAGATATAAATTTCTTCTGTTTTATTTAGATACAAGTGCACGTGCTTCAATTCAAGCCACTACGTACCATATGATGGCGTTTAAATTAATTAAATATCCTCAAATGCACTCTAAATGATCTGAGCATGCAATAATGCTTAACTAGCCACTTTTCAAAATAAAGTCGAAAAGAAAATTAAAGATTTTACACGTCGTTATTTTTTTAATAAAAAGAAATATGTACACATATGTCTTTTTCTTCTTACTAAACTACTTTTCAAAACTTGGTCTATCAAGGAGCAAAGCGGAGTTTGACGTAAGTCTCTCATACCTCACAACCGCATAGAAATCAATCGTAATTCTAGTAAACAAAAGCACACCTCAGAATATTCATGACTTTTACCGAGACAGTAATTATTACATGTACAGTTACATAATTACGATAGTTCCTCTTCTCAAGCTTTATGTCAAAAGAAAACCGACTTGTAATAAGACAATAGGAGGTTTAATAAAGAAGACGTGTAATAATGGAATCATAACGTTAAATAGCATGACGTTGAGGTGAGTGCGATATGATGAAGGCTTTCTGTCGTGATATTGTATGCGAGCTTTTAGAAAGACTAAGCTTAATTACATTCCTGATATGCAAAATTGGCATATCGTTATCGCATATCGTAGGAATGTTAGATAAAGTACGAGTAGCACACGGTTGTTGTAAACTTTTATTACATGTTTGAACCGTAAACGCAACTTAAGGGTGGCCTATGCCCGGG